>NC_035163.2:20291672-20302687 GCF_001659605.2 Manihot esculenta
GGAAATGCAGATCTCCTGTTTGCTGGAAGAGGTAGGAGAGAAAGCACTTGCAGGACCAGAATTGATCGAGATTACCAGTAGAACAGTGCCCGTGATCAGAGAGAGGATCAGAACAGCACAAAGTAGGCAGAAAAGTTATGCAGACATTCGCAGGAACAGTTAGAGTTTCAGGAGGGGAATATGGTATTGCTGAAAGTGTCTCCAATGAAAGGAGTGGTTCGTTTTGGAAAGAAGGGTAAGTTAGCTCCACGGTACATTGGACCCTTTGAGATTTTGCAGAGGATCGGAAATGTGTCGTATAAGCTAGATTTGCCTGCTTCTATGGAGAGGATTCACCCGGTATTTCATGTTTCTATGCTACGGCAGTTTGTGTCAGATCCGAATCAGGTTCTGAGTGAGCCTGAGGTGGAGATTCATACAGATCTCACCTATATAGAGCAGCCAGTGCGGATTCTGGACACACAGATCAGACAGCTAAGGAACAAGGAGATTCCGATGGTGAAAGTTCTATGGAACCACCATAATCTAGAAGAGTGCACCTGGGAGACGCGGGAGTCTATGCTCCAGCAGTATCCATATTTGTTTTGAGGTTAGTTTCCTCCAGTTTATGTGTTATTTGTTTTCGAATCATTCGAGGACGAATGTTTTTAAGGGGGGGAGAATGTAATACCAAGCTAGAATCCGGCCTCGGAATTCCTGTCGTCCGGTGGAATCCGGAGTGTCGGACTTCTAGAGGAGGGTAGGATTTATGTTTTACTCTGTGTGATATGTGTTTTACTGATTTAACTAGGTTTTGAGTTGAAATGACCCAAGGCTGATGAGCCAAGTTCGGCCGCCGAAGGTAAGTTCGGCCGCCGAAAGTGCTCAATGTTCGGCTTCCGAATTCAGGTTCGGCCCCCGAACGTTGCATGGTTTTGCATGCGCTTCGGCAGCCGAAGCTGAGTTGCTGAGCCAGCAGTTTTGTATCCCTTAGTCAGCATGTTGGACAGGTGTTATCACCAGATGATGTCCAGAAGATTGGCCACGTCTCCCATACTTTATTTGCTGAGTTTGAGCAGCTCATGCAGAGTGTTTTGATCGTTCACAAGGGTTTGAGTGTATTGAAACAAAAAGCTAAGTTTGTGAGAGTTTGAGAGTTTGAGAGTTTGAGGAGAGTTGGTCCGTTTTACCTTGTTCAGAGTGTTCATCTTCCTGTTTACAGAGGTAAGGGAAGAGCTAGAACCTGTTTATATGTTTTCTGAAGGTTTTATGGGGATTAAGGAAATAGATGCATGCTTAGGTTAGTAAAGGGAGTTTTGATGATTTATGCATGTATACATGTTTATGTGTTATGGTTGATTTGTTGTGTGGGGTTATTAGATAGTTTTGGACCCCTGTGACCATATACTTATGTATATGTGTGTTGAGGAGTTTGAGTATGCATGTTTGACGCTGTTGAAGGGAAGGAGGAGTTTGGTTTGCCGACGGGCTGAGTTCTGGATGAACTCAGGTTCGGCAGCCGAAGGTTCATTCGGCCGCCGAACCTCCTGCATGGTGGCTTTGGCTGCCACAGCGTGCCCCGAGAGTTTTGCATGTTCGGCTCTGTTTAGGGGGTTCGGCGCCGAAGGTGCCGCCGAAGGTTAGAGACTTTCGTCTCTGGAGTATGTTTTGGCCCCCGAAACTTGCCCCCGAAAGGGTTCGGCCGCCGAAGCATTAGATTCGGCCGCCGAAGTACTTGAGTTTCGTCTCTGGAGAGGACTTTCGGCCGCCGAACCTGCTGCCGAAAGTGTTCTGTCCAGCCTTCTTTTACATGCTTTGCATGAGGTTTAGAGAGAGGTTAAGGGAAATCTTGGGAAGTGTCATAGAGTTGGTCAGCAGTTAGTTTGGTCCCTCATTTGCATTTATCTGTATCTGTACAGACCAGAGGAACCAGAGAGAGCAGCAGTGAGTACTGCTCCAGAGTGTACAGAACCTGCAGAGTCAGTCCAGAGCCAGAGGTGAGTGGAACTAAATTAATTACTTGATTTAATTCAGACAATAACTGCTTTTAGCATATTTCATGCATCATATTTATACCATAGGATGATTGCATTAGAATGCACAAAGATGTTGCATTGCATAGCTTCATTGTTGGTGTGGGTAAATGCTGAATGATCCAGTAGTTCCAGACAGGAAGACCAGGACCCCATTCTACGGCCTGGTAAGGTAAAGGAAGACCAGGACCCCATTCTACGGCCTGGCGGGTATCGGCAAGTGGTCTATACTGGCAAAGGGTAAGTACAGGTGTTATATACACATATATATGGTACAGGAAGTCCAGGACCCTAGTCTATGGCCTGGCACGGATTACTGGGATTATGTGGTGACAGGTTTACTCTTGATGTGGTTTGTTTGTGTTATGACGCATTTCATGAGATCATGTTTTACTGAGATATTTTACTGTTCTACTCACTGGGCTATAGAGCTCATCCCACTCCCTTAATCCCAGTTTTGCAGGTTCAGTGTACAGTGTACAGGGACAGTCCAGCAGAGTACAGAAAGAGAAAGAGTAAAAGAGCTTGTAATCGTATAGAGTGGACATGTAACTTGTAAAGAGATGTTATAGTTGTGTATAACGTTAGAGTTGTGCTTGACTTAGTAATGTATGTGTTGTACATGATCTGGATATGTATCTATGTCTATGTTTTTCTGTATGTTTTATAACCAGGCTTAACAGGTATGAGTTAACCCATCTAGAGCAAGCTCTAGTCAGGGGTACAGAGTACAGAGTACAGAGTACAGAGTACAGAGTACAGAGTACAGAGATAGTGCATGCACAGGTTAAGCCTTGGTTCAGCACAGAGTTGTTATTTTTACAGAAAATGTATGATCATGTATGAGTTTTACAGGTACACAGAGAGTATAGCAGGCTTGCTACGGGTTCTGGCGGCCTTAAGCCGACCTCCTAGCGCTGGTGACGGTCCATTTTGGGGTCGTTACAAAAATGATTGAGTTTGAACAGTTGAGGCAAACCGATGGGATGAGTGTGGAGGAGCTCACAGACAAGTTTTTGGAGCTGCTGCCGTTTGCAGGGCAAACCTTAGACACAGATCAGAAGAAGGCAAGGAGGTATATCATGAAGCTTGATTCCAGGTATTCCTCCTTAATCCAGTCAGCAGAAAGGGAGAGCTTCCATGCCATAGTGGATATGGCCCGGAAAATGGAGGCTAGTGCAATCATCGAGGGGAAGGTTAAACAGTCAGTGGATCAATCTTCAGCTTCTAAGACACCAAGCAGTGCAAAGTGGGACAGATCCAAGTCCAAAAAGAGCAAGTTCTGGAACAAGATAAAATCTAGTCTGGGAATGGGAGGTGGCTCAAGTTCTGGTTCGGGCGGTCATGTCTGTATGAAGTGCGGTAGACCACACAAAGGAATCTGCCGAGTTGGGTCGAACACATGCTTCAGATGTGGACAAGAGGGACACATGGTTCGGGAGTGTCCTAGAGCAGTTTCAGGGGCACAGTCTTAGCAGACGGGTTCTGGTAGTGCAGCCCAACCAGTAGCTCCAACCATGACTCAGGCAAGTGGCAGAGGCAGAGGGAGAGGAGCAGCCTCTTCTTCAGGTTCCCGGGGTGAAGGTCCATCAGCTCCAGCACGGATCTTCACCATGATACAGCAGGAGGCGAACACATCTAACACCGTGGTGGCAGGTAATCTCATCATTGGCTGTTCTGATGTGTATGCATTAATGGACCCTGGTGCATCTCATTCTTTTATGGCTCCGAGAGCAGTTGAGAGGTTGGGTTTGATGGTCTCTGGGTTAGAGTGTCCCCTATGGGTCAGCGGACCCAAGTGTGACCCGTCAGTGGCAGAGTCAGTCTGCCGGTTTAGTCCAGTGTTTATAGAGGATAGATGTCTGCCAGCCGACCTTGTGGTTCTAGATTTGACAGATTTTGATGTCATTCTAGGGATGGACTGGTTATCTACCCATGGTGCTACCTTGGATTGCAGGGACAAGGTAGTCAAGTTCAGATGTCAGGATGGGTCAGAGGTTGTCTTCAGAGGAGACAGGGGGAGTACACCTAGAGGTTTGATATCAGCCCTACAGGCTCGTAGGCTGCTCATGAGGGGTTTTCAGGGTTTTCTAGCACATGTGAGAGAGATCGATAGTCAGGTCAAGGAGCCCGCCTCAGTGCCAGTAGTCAGAGAGTTCTTAGATGTCTTTCCAGACGAGCTGCCAGGTTTACCACCTACTAGGGAGATAGAGTTCGAAATTGAGTTGATGCCTGAAACTAGACCGATCTCTATCCCTCCCTACAGGATGGCACCCGCGGAATTGAATGAGCTTAAGGAACAGTTACAAGAGTTGGTAGATAGAGGCTTCATCCGACCGAGTACCTCACTTTGGGGTGCTCCAGTGCTATTTGTGAAAAAGAAGGATGGATCCCTCAGACTTTGTATCGACTATAGGCAGTTGAACAAGGTCACTACCAAGAATAAGTACCCGTTGCCAAGGATCGACGATCTATTCGATCAGCTAGCAGGAGCAGGTTGTTTCTCCAAGATAGATTTGAGATCGGGGTACCACCAGTTGAGGATAAGGGAAGAGGATGTGCCGAAGACAGCCTTCAGGACCAGATATGGGCATTATGAGTTCCTTGTGATGCCGTTCGGGTTAACCAATGCCCCTGCAGCATTCATGGATCTCATGAACAGAGTGTTTAGCCAGTACCTGGATCACTTTGTTATTGTCTTCATAGATGATATCTTAGAGTATTCCAGGAATGCAGAGGAGCATGCCCATCATCTGAGGTTGGTTTTGCAGACCTTGAGGGAACATGGCTTGTATGCCAAGTTGTCCAAATGTGAGTTCTGGCTGAGGAGCATTTCATTCTTGGGGCATGTAGTGTCAGAAAATAGAATTGAGGTAGACCCCAAGAAAGTGGAAGCTGTAGCTAACTGGCCTAGACTCACCACAGTGACAGAGATCAAGAGCTTCTTGGGTTTAGCAGGTTACTACAGGAGGTTCGTTCAGGACTTCTCTAAAATTGCAGCTCCCATGACCAGACTGTAACGACCCGAAAATCGGACCGCTACCGGCGCTAGGATCCAGATCGGCTTAAGGCCGCCGGGACCCGTAGCAAGCCTGACATGCAACCTGTAAACCTGTTTAATCCCATACATGATCAACAATTATACATAAAAATTTAAAACTTTTCTTTCATACATTCTGTAACGACCCGGAAACCGGACCGCTACCGGCGCTAGGATTCAGGTCGGCTTAAGGCCGCCGGAACCCGTAGCAAGCCAAACATACATCCTGTGAACCTGTTTAATCCCATACATGAACCAAAACATACATAAAAATTAAAACTTTTCTTTCATTCAAACATTTCTTTACCCAGCCTAGCCTGTGCATGCATAATCATAACATAAACCCCTCATTGGAGTTCTCAACAAATACTCCAATGGGGTACATAACATATATCAGGCTTGGGTTACATAAACATCATAAAACATTTATCTCATGTATTTAAGGGATTACAACAGACTCTAGTCAAGCACACTATAAAACTTACATTACATTACATAACATACTTTTACATTATGAATAAACCATGTCCACTTCTATGCTATTACAGAGACTTCTCTTACTCTTGCTGACTTCTCTATCTACTCTGCACCTGCAAGACTGGGGTTAGGGGAGAGGGGTGAGCTAAAAAGCCCAGTGAGCAAAAGTAAAAACATGATATTAATTCCTCCATTTTTAGGTATTTTATTCTTCATTTTATTATTTACGTTTGATTTAGTTCCACACTTTTTAGGTATATTATTATTCATTTTATTATTAACATTAAATAACTTAACTTTTACTTCACATGCTTTCATGAAATGCAACACATCACATTTAATCACATAAAGGATGGTATTGTCACCATTAGTCCTCACATCTCCAAGTGCCAGGGGCGTAGAATGGGCCTCGCTGGTCTTTCTCTTACATAACATACATAACATAACATTCCAAAGTGCCAGGGGCGTAGAATGGGCCTCGCTGGTCTTTCTCTTACATAGTGCCAGGGGCGTAGAATGGGCCTCACTGGTCTTCCATAACATATCATCATAACATAACATTAGAGGACTATGGATCACCCAATAACCATCCACATCAACATCAAATTATGCAATGCAACATATTCGTGAATTTCTAATGCAAACATCCTGAAACATCGCATGGCATTAATGATGCATGAGTATGCTATCAGATTCATTCATTTATTCATTTATTCATTACTTAAAAACTTAGGGAATAATCCCACTCACCTGGTGACCGAAGCTTTAACGACGGACTCTGAAAGACTATCTCACAACCGGGGGTCTCGGGTCCTCGGGTCCGAACCTACACAGGTGGACTCAAATGAGGCACCAAACAACAAGAACATAACTCTAAACATACCCCCAAAAACTTCCTCAAAACACCTCAAAACAAACCTAGAAAACATGCAAGAAAAGGCTGGGAAGGGCACTTTCGGCGGCACCTTCGGCGGCCGGAAGTCCCTCCAGAGCCGAAAGTCAGGCAGGTTCGGCGGCACCTTCGGCGGCCGAAACTCCCAGACAGAGACGAAACTCATGCATGTTCGGCGGCACCTTCGGCAGCCGAAAGTCTCGGACAGAGCCGAAACTCCAACTTTCGGGGGCAGGGTTCGGCAGCCTAAAGCTGCCTCCCAAGCTGGTTCGGCGGCCGAAAGTACCTTCGGCTGCCGAACCTGGTTTCTGCCAAAGGGCAGAAACTTGGTTCTTCATGCCCAAAACAACCCCCTACACAACCAATCATGCATAAATCTATTCTACAACAAGCATACTCAAGCATACAAGCTCCTAGGGGCCTCCAACAAGCTTAAACCCCAACTACAACACACAAGCAAGCCACATTGCACATAAACACACATTAAACCATGGATTTTTCATAAAAACTCATCAAGCCTACTCATGCATTTCTACCCCAAAAACTTGCATAAAACTTACTTAAAACACATATAGAACTAGAGATCAGCTCTTACCTCTTGAAGATCGAGAGAGAAACGATCCTAGCTCGAAGATGGGGAGATTCGAGTTCTTGAACCTCAAAGCTCCAAAACTTGCTTAAACTTTAAAACTCTTCAAAAACAAGATATAACTTGTTAAGATCTAAAGGATTTGAGGGAAAACACTTAAAATGACCATAGGAGGGCTAAAGCTTACCGTCAGCCGAAATGGGAGAGAAAACCTCGCCTGTTTCGGTCACGGGGTCTCTTATAGGGCTGGTTCTGCCACCTTTCGGCGGCCTAACGTGCCCCCACATCTCATGCATGTTCGGCGGCCGAACATGAGGTTCGGCGGCCGAACCTTGAGTCTTTCAAACAAGGCTTTCGGAGGCCTAAAGCGCTCCCAAAACCCCTCCATGTTCGGCGGCCGAACTTAACTTTCGGCGGCCGAACCTGGCAAAGTCTCCTTGGTCTATTTCATTCAAAAATCAATTTCCTTTTTGCTTAAAAACATAAAATACATTAAAAACATTTCATAAAACATGGTTTTACCCTTCTAGAGGTTTCCGACATCCGAGATTCCACCGGACGGTAGGAATTCCGATACCAGAGTCTAGCCGGGTATTACATTCTTCCCCCCTTAAGAACATTCGTCCCCGAATGTTCACCAAACAACACATAACATGGCAAACATATAACATACATACTAAGCACATCAACACATAGGGATCTAACCTTAAAAGAGCTGAGGGTACTGCTGGAGCATAGACTCCCGTGTCTCCCAAGTGCATTCTTCCAAGTTGTGGTGGTTCCACAGGACTTTCACCATCGGGATTTCCTTGTTTCTTAACTTTCTGATCTGCGTGTCTATGATCCGTACTGGCTGTTCAACATAGGTGAGATCCTCTTGGACCTCCACATCAGGCTCACTAAGAACCTTGCTCGGATCTGACACAAACTTCCTCAACATCGAAACATGGAAAACCGGATGGATTCTTGCCATTGAAGCAGGTAAATCTAGTTTGTACGACACATTCCCAATCTTTTGCAAGATTTCAAAGGGTCCGATGTATCGTGGGGCTAGTTTACCTTTCTTCCCGAAACGAACCACTCCCTTCATTGGAGACACCTTGAGCAATACCAGATCCCCCTCCTGAAACTCTAACTGCCTTCTGCGGTAGTCTGTATAACTCTTCTGCCTGCTTGCAGCAGTCTTGATTCTTTCTCTGATTATGGGTACCACCCTGCTGGTAATCTCTACTAGCTCAGGCCCTGCCAAGGCCTTCTCTCCAACTTCCTCCCAGCAAACAGGTGATCTGCACTTCCTTCCGTACAAAGCTTCATATGGAGCCATCCCGATGCTAGCATGATGGCTGTTATTGTAGGCAAACTCCACCAAAGGTAGATGCTGCCTCCAAGAACCGCCAAAGTCCAGAACACACATTCTGAGCATATCTTCGATAGTCTGGATGGTCCTTTCTGACTGCCCATCAGTCTGGGGGTGGAAGGCAGTGCTAAAATCCAATCTAGTACCCATGGCATTCTGCAGACTCCGCCAAAACCTGGAGGTGAACTGGGGCCCTCTATCTGACACTATTGAAACGGGTGTAATACCCGGCTAGACTCTGGTATCGGAATTCCTACCGTCCGGTGGAATCTCGGATGTCGGAAACCTCTAGAAGGGTAAAACCATGTTTTATGAAATGTTTTTAATGTATTTTATGTTTTTAAGCAAAAAGGAAATTGAGTTCTAATGAAAAAGACCAAAGGAGGCTTTGCCAGGTTCGGCCGCCGAAAGTTAGGTTCGGCCGCCGAACATGGAGGGGTTTTTGGGAGCGCTTTAGGCCTCCGAAAGCCTTGTTTGAAAGACTCAAGGTTCGGCCGCCGAACCTCATGTTCGGCCGCCGAACATGCATGAGATGTGGGGGCACGTTAGGCCGCCGAAAGGTGGCAGAACCAGCCCTATAAAGGACCCCGTGACCGAAACAGGCGAGGTTTTCTCTCCCATTTCGGCCGACGGTAAGCTTTAGCCCTCCTATGGCCATTTTAAGTGTTTTCCCTCAAATCCTTTAGATCTTAACAAGTTACATCTTGTTTTTGAAGAGTTTTAAAGTTTAAGCAAGTTTTGGAGCTTTGAGGTTCAAGAACTCGAATCTCCCCATCTTCGAGCTAGGATCGTTTCTCTCTCGATCTTCAAGAGGTAAGAGCCGATCTCTAGTTCTATATGTGTTTTAAGTAAGTTTTATGCAAGTTTTTGGGGTAGAAATGCATGAGTAGGCTTGATGAGTTTTTATGAAAAATCCATGGTTTAATGTGTGTTTATGTGCAATGTGGCTTGCTTGTGTGTTGTAGTTGGGGTTTAAGCTTGTTGGAGGCCCCTAGGAGTTTGTATGCTTGAGTATGCTTGTTGTAGAATAGGTTTATGCATGATTGGTTGTGTAGGGGGTTGTTTTGGGCAAGAGGAACCAAGTTTCTGCCCTTTGGCAGAAACCAGGTTCGGCAGCCGAAGGTACTTTCGGCCGCCGAACCAGCTTGGGAGGCAGCTTTAGGCTGCCGAAGCCTGCCCCCGAAAGTTGGAGTTTCGGCTCTGTCCGAGACTTTCGGCCGCCGAAGGTGCCGCCGAACATGCATGAGTTTCGTCTCTGTCTGGGAGTTTCGGCCGCCGAAGGTGCCGCCGAACCTGCCTGACTTTCGGCTCTGGAGGGACTTCCGGCCGCCGAAGGTGCCGCCGAAAGTGCCCTTCCCAGCCTTTTCTTGCATGTTTTCTAGGGATGTTTTGAGGTGTTTCTAGGAGGTTTTTGGGGGTATGATTAGAGTTATGTTCTTGTTGTTTGGTGCCTCATTTGAGTCCACCTGTGTAGGTTCGGACCCGAGGACCCGAGACCCCCGGTTGTGAGATAGTCTTTCAGAGTCCGTCGTTAAAGCTTCGGTCACCAGGTGAGTGGGATTATTCCCTAAGTTTTTAAGTAATGAAATAATGAAGAAATGAACAAATGAATGAATCTGATAGCATACTCATGCATCATTAATGCCATGTGATGTTTCAGGATGTTTGCATTAGAAATTCACGAATATGTTGCATTGCATAATTTGATGTTGATGTGGATGGTTATTGGGTGATCCATAGTCCTCTAATGTTATGTTATGATGATATGTTATGGAAGACCAGTGAGGCCATTCTACGCCCCTGGCATATGTAAGAAGAAAGAACCAGCGAGGCCCTTCTACGCCCCTGGCACTTTGGAATGTTATGTTATGTATGTTATGTAAGAGAAAGACCAGCGAGCCCATTCTACGCCCCTGGCACTTGGAGATGTGAGGACTAATGGTGACAATACCATCCTTTATGTGATTAAATGTGATGTGTTGCATTTCATGAAAGCATGTAAAGTAAAAGTTATGTTATTTAATGTTAATAATAAAATGAATAATAATATACCTAAAAAGTGTGGAACTAAATCAAATGATAATAATAATAAAATGAATAATAATATACCTAAAAAGTGTGGAACTAAATCAAATGATAATAATAATAAAATGAAGAATAAAATACCTAAAAAGGGAGGAATTAATATCATGTTTTTACTTTTTACTCACTGGGCTTTTTAGCTCACCCCCCTCCCCTAACCCCAGTCTTGCAGGTACCGTGTAGATAGAGAAGTCAGAAGAGTAAGAGGAGGTTATGTAATAGCATAGCGTGGACATGGTTATTCATAATGTAAAAGTATGTTAAGTAATGTAATGTAAGTTTTATAGTGTGCTTGACTAGAGTCTGTTGTAATCCCTTAAATACATGAGATAAATGTTTATGATGTTTATGTACCCAAGCCTGATATATGTTATGTACCCCATTGGAGTATTTGTAGAACTCCAATGAGGGTTTATGTTATGGTTATGCTTGCACAGGCTAGGATGGGTAAAGAAATGTTTAAATGAAAGAAAAGTTTAATTTTTATGTATGTTTGGTTCATGTATGGGATTGAACAGGTTCACAGGATGTTTGTTTGGCTTGCTACGGGTTCCGGCGGCCTTAAG
>NC_035163.2:20304787-20346787 GCF_001659605.2 Manihot esculenta
TTTAGTTGCCTAGAAGCATAAGCAATCACCCTTTCATTCTGTATTAGCATACAACCCAAACCCACTCGTGATGCATCACAGAAGACTGTGAAGTCCTCATTGCTAGCTGGCAAAGCTAACACTGGTGCCGACGTTAACCTCTTCTTAAGCTCTTCAAAAATCTCTTCGCACTGGTCAATCCACACAAATTTCTGATTCTTCCTGGTTAATTTGGTCAGAGGAGCTGCAATTTTCGAGAAGTCCTGAACGAACCTCCTGTAGTAACCTGCCAAACCCAAGAAACTTCTGATCTCTAACACTGAAGTGGGTCTAGGCCAGTTATCCACAGCTTCTACCTTCTTGGGGTCCACCTCTATTCCATTTTCCGATACAACATGCCCCAAGAATGAAATGCTCCTCAGCCAGAACTCACACTTGGAGAACTTGGCATACAAGCCGTGTTCCCTCAAGGTCTGCAGAACCAACCTCAGATGATGGGCATGTTCCTCTGCATTCCTGGAATACACCAAGATATCATCTATGAAGACAATAACGAAGTGATCCAAGTACTGGCTAAACACTCTGTTCATGAGATCCATGAATGCTGCAGGGGCGTTGGTTAACCCGAACGGCATCACAAGGAACTCAAAATGCCCATATCTGGTCATGAAAGCCGTCTTTGGCACATCTTCCTCTCTTATCCTCAGCTGATGGTACCCAGACCTCAGATCTATTTTGGAGAAACAACCCGCTCCTGCCAGCTGGTCGAATAGATCATTGATCCTTGGCAAAGGGTACCTATTCTTGGTAGTGACTTTGTTCAACTGCCTGTAATCGATACAAAGTTTGAGGGATCCATCCTTCTTTCTCACAAACAAAACTGGAGCACCCCAGGGTGAGGTACTCGGTCGGATGAAGCCCTTGTCTACCAGCTCCTGTAACTGCTCTTTCAACTCTTTCAATTCTGCTGGTGCCATCCTGTAGGGAGGGATAGAGATCGGTCGGGTTCCAGGCATCAGTTCTATCTCGAACTCTATCTCCCTAGCAGGTGGTAAACCTGGCAGCTCGTCTGGAAACACATCCAAAAACTCTCTGACCACCGGCACCGAGGCAGGCTCTCTAACCTGACTGCTAAGCTCTCTCACATGAGCCAAATACCCCTGACATCCCCTCCTAAGCAACCTACGAGCCTGAAGAGCTGATATCAGACCTCTAGGTGTGCCCCTCCTGTCTCCTCTGAAGACTACCTCTGACCCATCCTGACCTCTGAACCTGACTACCTTATCCTTGCAGTCCAAGGTAGCACCATGGGTAGATAACCAGTCCATCCCTAGAATGACATCAAAATCTGTCAAGTCTAGAACCACAAGGTCGGCGGACAAGCATCTTCCCTCAACAAACACAGGGCTGCACTGGCAGACTGACTCTGCCACTGATGGATCACGCTTGGGTCCACTGACCCAGAGAGGACACTCTAACCCAGAGATCATCAACCCCAACCTTTCTACGGCTCTCGGAGCAATAAAAGAATGAGATGCACCAGGGTCCATCAAGACATACACATCTGAACAACCAATGACTAAGTTACCTGCCACCACGGTGTTAGATGCATCTGCCTCCTGCTGTGTCATTGTGAAGATCCGTGCTGGAGCTGATGGACCTTCACCTCTGAGACCCGTTGAAGAAGAGGCTGACCCTCTCCCTCTACCTCTGCCACTGGCCTGAGTCGTGGCTGGAGCTGCTGGCTGCGCGACACTACCTGAAGCTGTCTGCTGGGACTGAGCCATCGGAACTGCTCTTGGACACTCTCGAGCCATATGTCCCTCCTGACCGCATCTGAAACAGGCTGTCATCCCAAACCGACATACTCCCTTGTGTGGCTTACCACACCTTGCACAAACTGCATTATCCGCACCAGAGCTTGAGCCACCTCCAAATCCCAGACTGGACTTAACCTTGTTCCAGAACTTGTTCTTCTTAGACTTCCTGGGGCCTCTGTCCCACTTTTTACTACCGGAAGCTGCTGCACTCATTGAAGAAGAGCCTGGAGTCTTAGAACCAGAAGGCTGTGCCACTGACTGCTTGACTTTCCCCTCGATGATAGCACTAGCCTCCATCCTCCTAGCCATATCCACTATGGCATGGAAGCTCTCCCTATCTGCTGACTGGATCAAGGAGGAATACCTGGAGTGAAGTTTCATGATATACCTCCTTGACCTCTTCTGGTCTGTGTTAAGAGTTTGCCCTGCAAACGGCAACAGCTCTAAGAATCTGTCGGTGTACTCATCTACACTCATTTCCTCTGTCTGCCTTAACTGTTCAAACTCAATCATCTTCAATTCTCTTGAACTGTCAGGAAAAGCCCATCCTGCAAATTCATTTGCGAACTCCTCCCATGATAGGCTGTCCAACCTCGGGCTCACATAGTTCTTAAACCACTCACAGGCCTTTTTGCATTTGAGTGTGAACCCAGCCATCTGAATGGCTCTGCTGTCATCAGCTCCTATTTCATCTGTAATCGTTTTGACCCTTTCAAGGTACATAAACGGGTCATCACCGGTTTCAAACTGGGGAGCACCCAGCTTCATGTAGTCGGTCATCTTGACCTTGCTCCCACCAGATGAGCTAGGCTTAGGTATATGGGTTGCTGGAACTGTGGGTTCTGCTGATGGTGGAGGAGGTGCAAAATTTTCTGAGGTAGGGTTAGCTGGATTTGGATGGTAAGGTGGGGGTGGATACATTGGGTACTGTGGGTACGGTGGGTAGTAGGGTGGGTATGGCATGTGTGTGGGATAAGGGGTAAAGCTAGGGTAGTCCGATGTACCTCCCATCGAATACCCGGGATTTTGTGAGAAGTGTGGGTAGTGGGGTGGTTGAACAAATCCCGAGGCCTGGGTGCCTCCTTGGGACTCTCCCATTCCCTCTTCTGACATGCTAACTCCCAGACTGCCATCTCTCCTCTGCTCTACATCCATATCATCCCCCATGTCCTCTGACATTCCTTCCTGAACTGTTCCCCTCACTGATCTGCTTTTACCCAGATCCAGAGACCTTCTAGGATCTCTTACTGCTCTTTCTCTGCTAGCCCTACTAGACATTGCCCTAGGCAATGTAGGAGGACGGGCGCTCATGCCCTCATCCTCAGGTGGCACTCCAGTCAATAGTGCAGATCGACGAGTCCCTCGCATCCTGTTTTCTGAAAAACAACACAAATCACGCAAACATTAGCATCAAATGGTTCATGTGTCAACACATGAAACCCGCATCATATACATCACATAACAATCATAACATTAATGCACATGCATATTATGATGGCATTTCACATCATTATACAAGACAGGACTCCACATCCTATCCTAGTGGACATGATCTTTCCTATTGTGCTTGACCTTCTATAACATCTATGAGCCCGACACTCTAGGTCCGACCATATGAACCTAGGGCTCTGATACCACTCTGTAATGACCCTAAAACCGAACCGCTACCGGCGCTAGGATCCAGATCGGCTTAAGGCCGCCGGGACCCGTAGCAAGCCTGACATATAACCTGTGAACCTATCAAATCCCATACATGATCAAAAACCTGTAAACTTTTTCTTTCCAAAAAAAAAAAAAAACCAAGCTCAACCTGTACATACTCATAACATAACATAACCCACACGCTGGAGCTCTCATCAAATGCTCCAATGGGGTAACTCAACATGCATACATTAAGCTTGGTTGAACATGAACATCATAAAAACATTCTATAGATCATGTATCAAAGGGATAAATATACACATAGGGTCAAGCACAATCTCTAATCCTCAATATCATTATTACATATCATGACTACATAAGACATTACATTACAATTTCATCATGTCCACAACTTCTAACTATTACATGAAATCAAACTTTACTCCAGCCGACCTCCTGGTCTACCCTGTACCTGCAAACCTGGGGGATAATGGGAAAGGGGTGAGCTACAAGAGCCCAGTGAGCAGAATAATATAACATTCAATTTATTTTTTCATGCTTTCATGAAATGCAACATATCACAACTAATTCACATCAAGGATGAACTTGTCACCAATAGCCCACTACTGAATCCAATAGTGCCAAGGGCGTAGTGCAGGCCACATCTGGTCTTTCTCTTATACATAACATATCATAACATATCCAATTGTGCCGGGGGCGTAGTGCAGGCCACTTCCGGTCTTTTTCTTTACATAGTGCCAGGGGCGTAGTGCAGGCCACATCTGGTCTTTCCACATCATATCATAACGTAGTGCGGCTAAAGGATCATTCAATATTCATCCACATCAACAACATATTATGCAATGCAACATATTCGTGAATTCTAATGCAAACAACCTAAATCATCACATGGCATTCATGATGCATGAGCATGCTCAAAACTTTATAATTTATTTGCTTTAAAACGTAAGAGTTTATTCTACTCACCTCAGCAAGCTCTGACAAAAACTGAAGCAATTGACTCACTGCTGGGGTCCTCGGTTCCTCGGGTCCGAACCTACACAGGTGGACTCAAGTGAGGGACCAAACATACTAGAACATGACTCTAAAAACATCCCCCAAAAACCCCCAAAAACACCTCAAAACAATCATACAAAACGTGCATAGGAAGGCTGAACAGGGCACTTTCGGCGGTAGGTTCGGCGGCAGGTTCGGCGGCCGAAAGTCCATCCAGAGCCGAAAGTCAGGCAGGTTCGGCGGCACCTTCGGCGGCCGAAACTCCCAGACAGAGACGAAACTCATGCATGTTCGGCGGCACTTTCGGCGGCCGAAACTGCCCTCCGGAGATGAAAGTCCTCTTTCGAGGGCAGGCTTCGGCAGCCGAAGGCTGCTTCCACAAGCGGGTTCGGCGGCCGAACCTGAGTTTCTCCAAAGTGGCAGAAACTCAGCTCCAACATGCACAAACGCCTCCCAACCCTTTCAATCATGCAAAAACCTATTCTACAACACTCCCAATCATACACAATCAAGCACACAAGTTCATAGGGGTCTCAAACTACCCTAAACCCCAACTACAACACATCAAACATACCCACATTGCTCATAAACGCACATTAAACCCATAAACTCAAAACAACCTAAACATGCATTTCTACTCCATAAACTTGCATAAAACCTGTTTAAAACATATAGTGAGCTCAAGATCGGCCCTTACCTCTTGAAGATCGAGAGGAAAACGACCCAAGCTCGGAGATGGGAGAGATTGAGTTTCTTGAACCTCAAAGCTCCAAAACTTGCTTTATACTTGAAAATCTTCAAAACAAAGTGAAAACTTGTGAAAATCGTGAAAGATTTGAAGGAAGAAACTCAAAATCGGCGAGGGATGGCGGAGAGCTCACCTTGGCCGACAATGGGGAGAAAAGTTCGCCCATTTCGGCTAAGGGACCCCTTTATAGGTGGCTGGCCAGGCCACATTCGGGAGCCGAACGTGCCTCCGCATGCATGCCATGTTCGGCGGCCGAACATAAGGTTCGGCGGCCGAACATAAGGTTCGGCGGCCGAACCTGGACTTCCCTCATTTATGCTTTCGGGGGCCTAAAGCACTCCCGAAGTGCATGCATGTTCGGCAGCCGAACTTGAGGTTCGGCGGCCGAACCTGGGTCTTCCTCCAAGACTATTTTCATGCAAAAACTCATTTTCCTTCTAGCTTAAAAACATAAAATACCTTAAAACATTTTATAAAAAAAAACATGATTTTACCCTTCTAGAGGTCTCCGACACCCGAGATTCCACTGGACCGTAGGAATTCCAATATCGGAGTCTAGCCGGGTATTACACTAGCATAGGGATGGCCCCATATGAAGATTTGTATGGAAGGAAGTGCAGATCACCCGTTTGCTGGGAAAAAGTTGGAGAAAAGGCCTTGGCAGGGCCTGAGCTAGTAGAGATCACCAGCAGGGTGGTACCCATAATCAGAGAAAGGATCAAGACTGCTTCGAGAAGGCAGAAGAGTTATGCAGATGTCTGCAGAAGACAAGTAGAGTTTCAGGAGGGGGACTTGGTATTGCTCAAAGTGTCTCCAATGAAAGGGGTGATTCGGTTCGGGAAGAAAGGTAAGCTGGCTCCACGGTACATCGGACCCTTTGAAATCTTGCAAAAGATTGGGAATGTATCGTACAAACTGGACTTGCCTGCTTCAATGGAGAGAATCCATTTGGTTTTCCATGTTTTTATGTTAAGAAAGTTTGTGTCAGATCCGAGCAAGGTTCTTAGTGAGCCTGATGTGGAGATCCAAGAAGATCTCACCTATGTTGAGCAGCCAGTACGGATCCTAGACACCCAGATTAGAAAGTTGAGAAACAAGGAAATCCCGATGGTGAAAGTCCTTTGGAATCACCACAACTTAGAGGAGTGTACCTGGGAGACACTGGAGTCCATGCTCCGGCAATATCCTCATCTCTTCTAAGGTAAGTTTTATGTGTTTTGTATGTATGGTCATGTTTTATGCTTTGTATGTTCATGTCTTATGCTATGCCATGTTTGTTGGTGAACATTCGGGGACGAATGTTCTTAAGGGGGGAAGAATGTAATGCCCGGCTAGACTCCGGTATCGAAATCCCTACCGTCCGGTGGGATCTCGGATGTCGAAAACCTCTAGAAGGGTAAAGTCATGTTTTTATGAAATGTTTTAATGTATTTTATGTTTTAAGTCAATAAGGAAATTGAGTTTTGAATGAAAAAGACCAAGGAGATATTTCCAGGTTCGGCCACCGAATCTCAAGTTCGGCCGCCGAACGTGGGATGGTTTAGGGGGGGCATGTTAGGCTTCCAAAAATCTCAAAGGTTCGGCCGCCGAACCTCATGTTCGGCCGCCGAACCTCATGTTCGGCCGCCGAACTTGCATGAGATGTGGGGGCACGTTCGGCTGCCGAAAGGTGGTCTGCCAGCCCTATATAAGAGCTCCATGGCCGAAACGGGCGAGTTTTCTCCCCATTTTCGGCCACGGTGAGTTCAAGCTCTCCTATGGTTCGTTTTTTATGTTTTTCCTCCGATCTTTCATGTTTTAACAAGCTTTATGTTGATTTGAAGAGATTTGAGCAAAAAGAGCAAGTTTTGGAAACTTGGAGACCAAAGAGCGGATCTCTCCCATCTCCGAGTTGGATCGTCTCTCCTCTCGTTCTATAAGAGGTAAGAGTAGATCCATAGTTCCTTTTACGTTTTAAGTAAGTTTTATGAAGTTTCTTGGGGTAGAAATGCATGTGTAGGTTTATGTTGAGTTTTTGGTTAAATGTTATGTTTTTTAGCAATGTTGGTTGTTTGATGTATTGTAGTTGGGGTTTAGGATAGTTTAAAGCCCCTAGGAGCTTGTATGCTTGAGTATGCATGTTGTAGAATAGGAAAATGCATGTTTGAATGTATTGGGAGGCATTTGTGCATGTTGAGCTGAGTTTCTGCCCATTTGGGAGAAACCAGGTTCGGCAGCCGAAGGCTCTTTCGGCCGCCGAACCTGCCTGTGGTAGCATGAATCGGCTGCCGAAACCTGCCCCCGAAAGCAGACTTTCGGCTCTGGAAGGGAGTTTCGGCCGCCGAAGGTGCTGCTGAACATGCATGAGTTTCGTCTCTGGAGGGAACCTTCGGCCGCCGAAAGTGCCGCCGAAGGTGCATGACTTTCGGCTCTGGAGGGCCTTTTGGCCGCCGAACCTGCCGCCGAAAGTGCCCTGTTTAGCCCTCCTTTGCATGAATTCCTTGTTTGTTTTGAGGTGTTTTAGGGGGTTTTTTGGGGGATGTTTTAGAGTTATGTTTATGTATGTTTGGCCCCTCATCTGAGTCCACCTGTGTAGGTTCGGACCCGAGGAACCGAGGAGGTCAGCAGTGCTAGCTACTTCAGAGTCCTTAGAGCATCAGCCAGAGGTGAGTGGAACAGAACTATGCTTTAAAATTTAATAAAATGTTTAGCATGATCCATGCATCATAAATGCTATGTTTACGTAGGTTGTATTGCATTAGTAATCACGAATATAATGCATTGCATTTTTATTGTTGATGTGGATGGATGTTGGATGACCCACTAGCTCTCAGTATGTAACATATGAAGTCCAGGGCTGCCCATGCCACACGTCCTGGCACCATGTCATGAAGTCCCGGGCTGCCCATGCTACGCGTTCGGGCAATTGCATTATTGTTTATGAAAATGAGAGTTATTGGCGACAAGTCCGTCCGTGATGTGAAATGTTTATGCTATGATGCATTCCATGAAAGCATGAATAATTAAAATGTTTTATGGTTCTGCTCACTGGGCTTTTTAGCTCACCCCGTTCCCTTAACCCCCAGGCTTGCAGGTACAGGATAGAGCAGGAAGTCGGATAGAGTAAAGTTTTGGTTATGTAATAGTTAGTAGTGGACATGATGGATGTTGTAATGTAATGTTGAGTTATGTAATGTAATGACAGTATTGAGGTTTAGAAATGTGCTTGACCCTAGCTGTGTAATCCCTTTATGAATGCATGATCTTTTACTGATGTTTATGTTTTACCAAACTTGATGCATGATTATGGCACCCCATTGGAGCATTGATGAGGATTCCATGGTGGGGTTAATGTTAATGTCTATGTTAATGCATGCACAGGTTGAGTTTGGTTCATGAATGAAAAGAAAAGTTTTAATTTTTATGTATGTTGTTGATCATGTATGGGATTAAACAGGTTCACAGGATGTATGTTTGACTTGCTACGGGTCCCGGCGGCCTTAAGCCGATCTGGATCCTAGCGCCAGTAGCGGTCCGATTTCCGGGCTGTTACACTCATCACCTTAAAAGGTACATGATCCATTTTACTTTGGTTATATGCATGTTATACGTCTGAGCTCGCATCGTGGACGAGTTAACAGAATATAAAATAATAAAAATGCCTGTACAAGGTTGTAGAAACTCATGAATTGGAAGTTTAGTCAATTGTTAAACAAAGGACAGTTTGGTCGATTCCTCAGAAATATTATTGGACATAGCTCAAGTATTTTATTCCTAAGTCTTTAATAAATTAAATAAATTGGGTTTTTAACAGATTAAATAGCTCGATGAAGCAGGAAAAATAAACGAAGGAAAAAATAACTTGAATATAAACATAAAGCAGAAAACAACCCAAGAGTGAACAACAGATAAAGGTAAAATTTCATTAAGAGAAAAGTATATTACAGCTTGTTCTAATCATCTACATTTGTTGGAGGAAAAACCGTCCTTAGAGGACTTACATGCCTAGGTATATTTACATTGTCTACGCTACTATCTATAAAGGGGACAATCTCCTGCCCCTGAGGCCCAGCACCTTCATCTTCCTTTCCCAGCTCGGCATCTGCCTCAGAAGACCCAGCTGCAGTGCGAGAAGCTCCTTTAGGTAAGGGTCTGTCATCCTCCTCGTAGAGCACCTCCTCGCCATCAGAGTCTTGCTCAGCGGCTCGAAGTTCAGCCAAAGGGGTGGAGGGGGCATATCTGGCAGTCCTCAGGCATCGATTGTATCCAGAGACGAACATGCAGAAGCTCTTATTCCATATGGCTATTTTCATCTCGCCAGAAGCTTTAAAATCTGCAAGTCGCTCCTCGCAGGCCTCAGCTATCTTGGCTTTCAGCTTCGAAGAGTCCTTATAACTCTGAAGATGAGCCTCACAGGCCTGCTGGATCTCCCTTTTTAGCTTGGCCGACTCCTTATACTCCCTTAGACGCTCCTCACACTCCAACTGGACTCTATCCTTAGCCAGCTTGGCATCTTCGAGCAAGGCTGAGCACCTATTCTCCAAAGCATTGACTTGTTGGCAGAGTTGTTGATTCTGAAGTTTGGACTCCTCTGCCGCCAAGGTTAAGCCCTTAACGCTGTCAGCTTGCTTGCTCAGCTCTTGCTCCAGAACCACGACCCGAGCTAGGGCTTCCTCCTTTTGAGCCTGCACGGCATCAAAATCTTTCTTCAACAGCTCGTGCTGGTGCTGGACCCCCTCCTTCTAGCTTAGGGCCTCATCCTTTTCTCGCCGGATCTCCTCCAAGGAGGAGAGCTGCTTCAAAGCCTCGTCACGCTGATCTTCTACCTCAGCTGTCCTCCCATCAGCCTTCTTGAGGGCCTCCAGCGCAGTATGCAGCTCTATCTGGAGGGACCGGGAGTGCTCTCGGGCAGCCGCAAGGTTGCCCCAGGCATCGCTGGTCGCCGACAAGTTCTCCTTGAGACATACCTCCTCAATACGGCGGTCCACTGAGTCCCTGAGGGCACGATCCCGAGCATCTATCTCTATGAAAACACCCATCGCCTGGCAAAAAGGGGAAAAACAAATGAAGTTAGAAAGCCAAGAAAGGTAAAAATAAATTAAAAACAGAAAAGAAACAAGCGTGAGTTACCATCAAGAGCATCTCCCTGGCAGTGTCCCCGAGCTGCTCTTGGGTCTGAGCCCGGAAGGCCACCTGCTCTCAAGTAGAGCTGGCCAATAGGCTAGTAAGAGCCAGCAAGCGAGGGTCTGAAGCTTTTGTGGTCCCCCCCGAACATCCGTCCCCCCAAGATCTCCACCAGGATGCTCGCCGGAGACTGCTGACTGATGTTCTCAGCGTTCAAGATGTCATTGTCTGGGGCAGACAGCAGGGGCACCACAGAAGTCTTCTCCTTCTCAAGGGGAGGCAGAGGGGGAGTTGGTCTCCTAGAGGCCCGGGCTTTCTTGGAAACGGGAGCTGGGGCTAGAGCTTTGGAGGGAGGGGGACGCTTACTCCCAGCCCCTTCTGCAGAGCCCTTAGAAGCAGCCGACGACTTCCCTCGAGGAGGAACGACCTCGACCGACCCGGACTCAGCCCCTTCCACAGCGCCCTGGGGGACAACTTCATTAACTGGTCCGGGCTCCTTCTCCTCGGTAACAGGGGCGACCTCGACAGGAGCCCCCTGAGCACTCCTGCCAGCGGGGATAATCTCCGTCCCCCCTTCAGAGACCCTCTCCTCAATTATGGAGGCCTCAAGTCTCTCCCCGGAAACACCGCCAGAAGGCAAAGCAGGCTTCGTCCTCCTCAGCTTGGGGTCTTCGACCGGCCTAGGAGTGATCCTAGGAGCCTTTTTCGCCCCTCCGGTAGAGGCCCATGGGGACCTGAGTAGAATGGGAAGCCAAGCTCGACCTGTTGCGGCTGGAGGTCCTGGTAGACCTGACGCCTCGAGAGCTCGGTCGAGGAGCCTAAGATGTAATCGGAGCCGGAGGAGGAGGTCGGCTAGACGACTTGGAAGAGATAGCTTCAGCCACTTCCTGGGTAGCCTCCCCTACCGATCGCTCAGCTAGGAGGGCGTCCAAGGCAACATTCATGCTCTCTCGGGACAATGTGAAGTTCTTTGGAGGCTTGATCTGGTCCATTTTCACTTCGGAAGCTGCAAAAATAAAAAATTAGGGCAAGTTAGAACAGCGCACAGTAAAAATCACCAAAACAAGACAAAGCAAGCAAACGAAATAAAGTACCCGCATCCTTGATATCCCGAAGGTTGGACGCATGCAAACACTTCTCGACATTATACTTCTTTTCGACAGAAGTCAGTCGAACGAACCCGACCTGTTCGGTAAGGCTCAGTTGGGGCAGGTCGTTGCAACCCAACGAGACATCTTCCCAGTCAAGTCCTACCCCCCATGATAGACCGGAGTCTTTCTTCAATTCCGCCACCACAAAGCCCTCTACCCAGCCCTTTATGGAGTTCTTATAGCCCGAGAAAATTGACAACCCTCCGCGAGGGGCAAAGTAGTAAAACTTTTGGCTTGCCTTGACTAGTCTGAAGAAGGTGACGAACAGACGCACCGTGGGTGTGAACCCCCAGCTCCAACAAACAGATTCAAAAGAAGACATGAAGAGAATGGAATTAGGAGTCAGCATTCGAGGGGTAATCTCGAAATACCGGAAGACCTCGATAAAGAAATGAGTGAAGGGAAACGACAAACCGTATTCCCACTGCTTGGCGAAGAAGACCAAGCTGACGTCTTTCTGAGGGTCGACCAGACCAGAGGGAGGAGGATCAGGAAGAACGATCCTCTCATTCCGGTAAGGGGCCCGGATGTGAAAAAGGGAGGTATCCAGGTATTCCCTGGAAATGAAGTTTCTGATGTTGGACGGGGTAACGCTAGACTAGACTCTAGGTTGACGACATCGGGGAGACTAGAGCTATCCATGGTGAGAGAAGAGACGTACCTGGAAAACAGTTAGAGCAGATGAGCAGAGGAAAGCAAAGAGAGCAGAAGGACGGAATGAGCAAATCACACAGAGAGCAAAGGAGAATAAGAGTTTCGAGAAGGCAGAGGGAATTCGAAGTTTGAAACAGTAATGAGGTGAAAAGATGTTTTGAGGCAGGCTGTTCTTGGGCGGCGCGGTCATTATAACCCTCGATATTTACCCCCTCATCAATCATGCAATAACTGATGAGGAGGTAAAGGGACAATTGATAACCGCCGGATTTCTTTGCCCTAGGCCCTGGCTTGGCCCATCAGAACGGCCCGCGACTTGAAGGCCCCTAGGCTTCCCGACTGAGCCCGATCCACCCCACTCAGCTTCGAGACCAGACTCCTATTAAACCCCCCAGCCCATTCGGCCCTGAGACTGGACCTCTCCTAGGTTCAGTCTCTTTCTCTCCAACCCTGTCATGAGAAGAAAGGACAGTAAGCCCAGTCACTTCGCAACCCTGTCCGCTCGCGCACCGGAGGGAATTAAATGGCCGCCTGACACAGGGAGGGTCATTGCATTATCCGTACGTACGAGCCCATACGACAGAAAATGTGGTCCTGTAGCAGAAAGGTCGTGACACGCCACTGGAAAAGCAGAATAAAAGGAGAGACACCCTCCTTCCAAACCAAGTTTTTTCCAAGCTTACAGAACCTTTTGTAAACCATATTTTCTGGATCTCAGATCATCATAAATAAATCATTAAAAAAACCGTTATACTTTATAAAATTAAAATTTTTAATTTTAATTTTTTTATCATAAAAATCATAAACAACATTAAATTTTTATAATATTTAATCTATATAAACTTAATTCAAATTATTTATTTTTTTACAATTTTAAATGTTTATGTAATTTAGTATTTTTAATAATATTAAAATAATTAAAATTTTGTTAGTAAAAAAATTTAATTTTACAAAACAATGGTACATTTTAAAGTAAATTTATTAAAAAAATCTTACTCATAGTAATTCTCCCGAAAAAAGGCTCTCCCAAAAGAACGCTGACCTCAAAGTTGTTGCCTTGGAATCTTGCAAGAGCGGTTTGCTAGATCGTTGCAGGCGTATGGGGAACAGGAGCAAATACAGTTGCGGGAGCGCAAGTGAAACCCTAGAATGGATCAACGCAATTCTCCAATTCATCAGACCTTACAATTCAATCATCAACGCTCACGTCGTCAATTTCTTCAAGGACAGGTTGTGGGAATCCCTTGATCAACATTGGATTCAATGTCTCCGATGTGAACCTGTTCAAAATCTTCTGCTTATTCCGTCTGGTGTGGTTCAGGTATCGCTAAAGTTATCATTTTCTTCTTCTTCTTCTGCATTTCCTTGCAATGTGTTCCCTATGGAATACAAGCATGAATCCTAAATTTGTCGATTTATTTGTTTAGGACCACTGGCCTGATTCTCTTAAGCAATTTGTTTCGACTTTGAGGTCTCTTGTGTTTTCTCGAGAGCAGGTTGACCTGGATAAGGTATTTTGTTTCGTTATTATTTGTTAAAATCTGAACGTGCTTCTTGCTACATTTTCCGTTTGTTGTATTTATTTTGTTTTTCCATGACTTTGTTTCAGGTGTTTCCTGGACTGAACATCACAGTGCTTAATAGTGTGCTTGCACAAGGGATGAATATCAAGAAAAAACATGAAGTAGGTCTTTGACAATTATGTTCTGAATTCGCTCTTTTTTTTTTTTTTTTTTTTTTTTTTTTTTTTTCTTTCTGTTTAAATTTTAATTAGACAAAAACATCGTCTGAATCCTCTCTCAGTTTTTTTACTAGAAAATGTTTTATTCTGAGCAGGTAGAATTTCTTTCTGCTGTTGTTAGTTTTATTGCAAACAGCGTAAGAGCTCAAACAATTGTTGATGTTGGTTCTGGCCAGGTTCTTCCCCCACCCTGACTTCTCTTTTGCTAATTATATCTTATGTTTTTGTTTCCTGGATGTAAGACGCTTATTCTGAAATCACTTGACATTTTCTCTTGTTTCCATTTCTACACGAGCAGCATTTGTTGGCCGTTATAGGCCATGTCATCTAATACACTAGACATGTTAATCCTCACATCTGATAAATAAAATCTGTTTTCAGGCTTTTGAATATGTTCTTAATTAATTAAAAAAAGTTCTGGGAGTAGGCTTTGTATTTTCAATGAAGAAAACATCTTTCCTTAAAACTTGAAATTTTAGCAAAAAAAGTGTGCACTTAGTTTTGGCTTGTACTTGTGAATGGCCTATCTACATATAATTTTAGGTCTGGAATTTTGAAAAATGGTTATCTCCCTCCCTTGCAAGTGCATGCAATGCTTATTTGTAATATTAGACAAGTTTGTCAAAACAGGAACCTTAAAATTGCTAAAAGTACTTGAAATACGAGGAAAATAAAGCATAAAGCAACATAAGTTAAAATTACAAGAATTAAATATAAGTTGCATGGTAGTTGCAATAAGATATTACAACCATTGCATCATGTATTAGGTTTGGTTTATGAGGCCTGCAGTAGTAAGGTGTTTCTCTTACCCATCACCTTACCACTATATGTGGACCCTCAGTTTCATTATGTTTTATGGGGCTCGTCAGTGGTTAATGCCGTCATGTAAACTCTCTCAAAACTTCAAAATTCCCCTTTCACTCCAACACTGAACTCCCAAGTACTATATGTCAATGATCTTTGTTTCCCTTGCGATGCAAACTGAGTTATTTATATTTTCTGTAGCATTTTTCTGAACAAGGTTTAATTTGTTTGCTCTTCCAAATTCTATTTAAGTGATTGAATTAATCTTTCAGGGTTATCTTGCACAAGTTCTTTCTTTCCAGTATCATCATTCAGTAGTTGCTATTGATGCTTGTTCTCATCATGGAAGGGTTACAGAGACACGCGCTGAGCGGATAAAGAAACATTATGCAGCCAAGATGCATAAATTTGAGTATGAAATGCAATATATATATATTTTTTTGCTTTTATCTGTGCATCTATAATTTTTTGTGAATGAGAAAGGGAATGGTTCCTTGTTCAAAATTCAGAACCAAGAGAATGGGTTCCCATTGAGTAATGAAAGTGTTAAGCCATTGTATAGTAGTCTGTGGCTATGTACAGCCAATCTTGTTCGTTGTAGTGTTATGATTAATTTGTATGTTATAGTCCTTATTTTAGTCTATATGATTCTTGAGTTCTCAGCAATTATAATTGCTTAAACATAAAAAGAAGGCATGATATCTGTAGGATCTGATTAATCAGTTGAAAGTTAATCTTGTTGACCACAAAAAACTAGTTGAGAGTCATAGTTGAATTTATGTTTAACCAAGAATGGTGATCATCTTGGCTTGTTAAGTGCTTGATGCTGCTTCCTTGCATGAATTCAGCATACTTATTTCTTGCTTATTTGCAATGAATCTGGTTGGTGTAGATTTATCATAATGGTTGGGCACAGTGTTTGTATAGCTTCTATTTGTTAGTAACATCTCTTTCCTCCTTTCCTTTGTTAGTTCAGGAAACAGAGTTTTGAATGTGCCTAAGACAATTACATGCCGCGTTATGTCCATTGACATGTTGAAAGCCTTGACTGACATGTCAATACACGATGATGTCAAGAAGCCAGAACTGATTGGGCAAGTTGCAGACAATAAAACTTCATTGGTACTTGCTGGGTTACATGCTTGTGGTGATCTTTCAGTAACAATGCTGAAGTGAGAGCCTAAATGCCCTTTGATATTTTTATTTTCTATTTTAGCAGCTCAATGCAAATGTTTTGCAATGTTTAACCCATAGGGCAAACTACACTTGCTTGAATAGTATAGACACTCATATGTTGTTTTAGGCAAGTGGAGACAAAATTTTTTCCCTAAGGTCTCAAATATCTGCTGATGGTTCCTGCTTGCAAAGTTGGGTTAGGGTAATTAATTGTACACAACCTTTTTCCTGCTTTTTGTAGAGTATGTTTTTTGCTAAAATATCTCTTCTAGAGTGATCATCTAGAAAGAACATTATGCATTAGGATGGAAATGATGATTAGTTGATACATGTTAGGTAGTATGTTTTTGTTCACACCTTATGAAATTTGTCCCCATTGCATTAGAAATTGAAGCCAAAGTTTCATTTTCTGTTTTCGATCTGAATCACTGTAACTCCTGCTTCCTAGCTGATGTTGCTTGCTACCCACTCTTAATTGACTGACTACCAAAATAGCATGACAAAAATTAGAGTTTTTTTTCCAAAACAGGGGGTTTGGAAAAATTTTTTCCAAAAAGTGGGGGTTTAAAATTTTATTTCAACATAATGGGTAAAATTGGCCTAGTAGGATTTGGAGTTTACAAGGATGGAAGAAGTGATTAAAATCACAACTTGCTAAGGTTGTGATCAAAACTTGTAATTTAACCTTTTAAATAAGATTCATGACCATTGCTCAAGGCTTTTGTCTTATGTATAAAAAGTTTATAATATAATAAAAAAAGATGAAAGCTTGGTTGTGATTGAAAGTCACGATTGGACCAAGCTAGCTTTGGTTGCAACTCTCCACCGTGACCAAGGCATTTATTCTTTTATTTTTTATTATCATAATAAAAACTAAACAAATTCTAAAAATAAAAAGATACAATCAAATATAGGAAAATATTGTAAAAACAGAAAAAATTTGTAAACAATATATAAGAATTTATTAATGAATAATGTAAGAAACCTTCAAAAAGAATACAATTTACATCTTTTTATTCTATTTTTTTTATCTCTTATTATAATAATAAAAAATAAATAAAGAATATAAAATAAATGTCATGGTTGCGATTGAGTCGTGAACAGAACTTGGTCATGAGTCTTTTTCATTATTATTTTTTGCTTTTGTAATTTTTATTTATATTGTAATAAAAAAATAATAATGAATGAAAAATAGAGTCATCTATCATGACAAAAGCTTTGATCGTGAGTTTTAATCACGATTTCAGCAGGTCATATTTTTAATCATGCTCTTTACCTTCAGACGGTATTTTGACTCATGACTTGTTTTTTTCTCAGCCCTATTTTGCCAATTTCACCCATTTTGTGGAAATTAAAATTTTAAGCCCCCTTATAGGAAAATTTTTTTCTCCAAATGCCCTGTTTTGGAAAAAAAAAAAACCACAAAAATGATGTGTGCATTGAATATGTGATGGATGTTGAAGCTCTATTCTATATCCCCTAATCAAATAGGATTACTGGATTTGTTTGTTCAAATTGCAACTTTAGGATTATGAATCTCTTAATACATATGTTTATTGAACTAGGACCTTTTTGGAGTGCAAGGAAGTCAAATCAGTTGTTAGCATTGGGTGCTGCTACAACTTGTTATCAGAAGAATGTCCTGATGCTGCTGATTCTCATTTTGGTTTTCCAATGAGTTCTGGTGTTAAATCTGCAGGCATATCACTTGGAAAGAATTCACGTGATCTTGCTTGTCAGGTGTGTGGAGATTTACTTTTCTTAATCTCATAGTATTATGAGCAATATTACTGGAAGTTTTTGTTTGTTTAGTGACTAACTGATAGACCTAAGGCAATTATAAAATAAATAAAAATTAAAGACTAACTGCTACATGGCTAAACAATTAATGTCATGAGTCTGGGACAATACAATTAAAGTGTCTGCTGTAAATTGCGATAAAGCTCTAGACATGTTGATAGCGTCTGATGCAGTTTTGTATATTCCAACTATCCTTGAATATGCTTGTTGGGTCCAATCAACTTTGTAGTTTTTGGGCACCTCAATTCCTTTCCAAATGATAGTAACTATTTGTACCACAATGCATAAAAAAAAAAAAGGAAAAAAGAGAAACCAAATATTGGTTAATGCTTTAGTATGCAGCAAGAGAAATATACTTCTTAATAATGTTAAGGAAGCTTAAAACTTTCTAACTGATATGCTTATCTAAGTGTATATTTGGATCAACAATTTTAGCTCATAAGCTGCTACTGCTAGCAAGAGATGACATTATAACATTCTGGTTTAAACTGGGTGAAATTCTAATAATAGCTCCTAGATAGGGATGAAGCTACAAGAGGTTATTTGTATGTTGGGCTGTGTATAACTATAATTTGAAAATCTATGGATGAATGACATGATGTTATCCAGGAGTAAAGGGACATTTCGCCATGGATTCTTTAGTCCACCAAGTCAATGTCTAGCATAATGGCTCTTGATAAACTTAGCAACTGAAATTTCTGCATATGATTTTTTTGGTTTGCTCTTATTATATATATCATTGATAAGAGGTATGACTCTTGTCAGTTATCCCAATACCAACAGATTAAGCAATCTCACTTCGTGCAATTTTACTGGAGCACTGTTTGCTATGTGAAGGTTAACATTTGTGATGGAGGTGTGAAGCATGTGAGTATAGGGCGATCCTTAGGGTACAGAGAAAACGGTTTATAAGTAGTTAGGAAACATTGCATGACACTGGACTTAACTAGCTTATATAATTGGGTAGTGCTCTTCTATGTTACTATTATTATTTTTTTCATTAATATTCGAAAAAGCACAAACATTTTTTTTCTAGATCATATCTGTTCACAAAAATAGGGATGCAGGTTAATAAACAATAGTAATTTTTTGAATTATTTTGTCCTTACTGATGCTTTTTTATATGATTTGATTTCATGATCTAAAGATATGTTTGGGTGATATTTATTTTGTTTAGAGTGCAGAGAGATGGAGTTGTCTTGACAAAGATGTTGGTCTCCAAAATTTTGATTTGCATACTTTTCGTGCTGCTTTTCAAATGGTATGCTGTATTGTCTTACATCATTCTAATTTTTTTTGTATCGGTTTTATTGTTGAATTCTTGAAAATGTGATTTGAGTAGGTATTTCTTTTGTTTATCCTTGATTTTGTCTTTGCATCTTTTTATATGTTTGCCATTGAGTCATGGTTTTAAATCGCGGTCGCAAGTAACAGAATCAGGCCTGTAATAGCTGTAATACTACGGTAATGGTCTGACGCTATGCAAATTTTTCAAAAAAATTTGCAAAGTTCATAAATAAAATGATATTGATTAGATTTAATTCAGAATAATGTATACAAATGCATAATAAACTGATATACATAAAATATAGATTATTTAATTTAAGTTAAACATCATATAATTTAAAATAAGTAAAACCAACATAATCTTTATAAATTGAGTAAACTAATAGGTCAAAGTACAATAAAACTAAAAACTAACACTTTAATCCACAAAAAAATTAAAAAAAAGGTAAAAAACAATAACTAAAAACTAAAATAGATAAAATGTAATTAACTTTTGAGAAGAAATAAGCTTGGAAATAGAGTAGTTTATGACGGATTTAAGCTTATATGAGAAATATGCAGGGAAGATCAAAATTTGAAAAAGAAAGGGAAGATCAGAATTTGAAAAAGAAAGGGAAGAGAAAATTTAAAAAATATAGCCTTCGGTAATGGCCGTGACCAAATAAAAATTTAGGAAACAAAATATGCTTCGTCTTTAAAGTTACGTTACGTGACGGTCGGTAATGGCTGTAACGGCCGTTACGCCTACAAATCAGAGGGGGTCGTTGTATAATGGGATAATGGGTAACGACCCCCAAAACCTGTTATATAACGGCCGTTATGTTATGTAACGGCCGTTATTTAAACCCATGCATTGAGCATATATGTATAGTTTCATTTTGTGTATTGTTAAAAAGATTTCATAGTTTTGATACTTGCCTTCTTGTTTTTTGCTGTTTTCATGCTTATCACATAATCAACTTGCAAAATTTTCTGCTTGAGCTCATTATATAATGTTATTAAATTACCTGAAAAAGAGTAGATCATCTCAAATGATGATGAATGCTTCATATTTTTAGAAGTTTGTCGAATACATGTCTTAATTTTTATATTTTTGTAAGGCCACATTGCTTTCACATAATTTGTTGAAATGAAAATTGAAGCTCTCCAATCACACATGAGCAAGACCACCTTTCGTTAACCAACAAAAACAAAAAGACAAGACATTGTATCCCTAAGTTCAGAGGCAACAATTTGAGTTGATAAAATTGAATATTTTTGTCAATTAGAAAAACCAGATTAGTGCATCTTAGCAGAATTCTGGAATCTCTAAGTTTGTTTTCTTTTGGTCATATTCATCTGCTTAGAATAACTTTTGTTTTCCTTGAAGGTTCTTTGTAAATATTATCCTGAACTTGTAAAAACAAGTCCTTCAATCGGGCGTCAAGGGAAGGCTTTGCGTCGTCAACAGCAAAGGAGGGCCTTTCATTCTGCAGTGCATAATGGAGAAAACAAACATTCAACACTGCCACAGAGCATTTCTAAAATGGAAGAAACCTGCCTCTCTCTACAGCCTGCAGAATCTAAAACTGGTAATCAAGTGAATGCTTGAATATTTTATTGGCTTGCAATTGGTTGTCGATTTATCAATGATCATTGCTAGTCATTGGCCACAAGTAAATTATTGTTAATAATATTTTTTACTATAATGTGGTAGTAAAAAACATTGATATATCAATAATGAGTGTAGTAAACAGACAAAAAATTTTTTATTAGTAAAGGCAGTTTGATTTAAAAAACCGAAATTAAACCATCCCGTTTCCTGTTCGATTAATATCCAGCCGGTTCAAGTCGATTTATACCGGTTCCATTAAAAAGAGAGTTTACTACTTAAACCCAACCAGACCAGTATTCGATTTCCGGTTAAATTGGTCCGATAGAATAGCTGGAACGGAAGGCTTCGAACATCCGAATAGTGGGACCAAAACCCGTTGCATTATCGCTTGGCCACGCCCCATTTGTAATATGATAAGTTTTTTTAATATAATATACATATTATTTAAAATTTAAAGTTATTTTATTATTATTAAATATCATTAAGTAAAAAGTACACTTTGGTACCCTTGAGGAAAAATTACACTTTAGTACCTTTAATTTCGTGTTTTTAGCATCTAGGGTCTAAACTCTTCTTTGTTGCAAAAGAGGGCATATACTTCCATCCATTAGCATTGTAAAGAGAAATGGCTGACTGACTTTTAAGTTTTGTTGAAGTTGACGTCTGCTCCATGTGTTGTGGCATATTTTACAAATATTTTATGGATGACATGGTATGCCACATTATCACATGACATGCCACATCATCTTTAAGGATGACGTGGCATTCCACATAAGCTCCACATAATTTATAATGGTAATTGTCATATGTGGTCCTTGAGTGAAAATTTGAAAGTAGTTTTTCACAACCAACTCAAACTGAGATGTTCAACCTGAAGTTGTTTGGTTTTTGCTTTTTTGAGGTTAGTTTTGGGTGAGTATATTACTCAACAAGATTTATGTTTGATAAATGAACCTGCTGATCCATGTATACTCTCAATTCAAGCAAAAGAAAATGAAGGTCTGAAGGGCTTTTACCTGAAGTGTTTGAGCTTGAAGACTGTATAAGCTAATGGTTTTTATGAGAAGGATTTTTGTATCAAGGTGTTTAAAATATCTTAGAGATGCTGACTATACTCCGAAAATTTGTTTTGTAGATGACAATTCAACCTTGGAGTTGGGTTTGGATACCTCATCTTGCAATGGGATTATGAGATGTGAAGGAAATGCTTCTGTTGACAAATACTTACTATTTGAGAAATTTAGTCAGTCTGGACTTTCTCGCCTTGGTCTCCAACCTTTGGGGGAGATGTATCTTCGTGAAATATGGAAGGAAGCTGAACCTTTTGCTGTATGTTACTCCCTCCTTGCTCTTATGGTTTTCAATTAATGCACATAAAAACTTCAAGTCTTGGTGCTTCTGAAGGAAAGTAAAGAAAGAAAGAAGCCATATAGTCCTTTGAAAATTGAAAAATCTTTTTATACATGGTTTTACTTTACATCCATCATCTAAAGACAAAGAAGCATATTTTGTTTCCTAAATTTTTATTCATTATGCTATTGAGTCCACAAACATTTAATTTATTGACCTTGGACCCTTGGACTATAGTTTTTCTCCGCATTTAGCTCTTTTTTAACAGAGTTTACTTGTCTGTAAAACACACCAATTAAGGTGTGGGAGTGCTTGAAATTTGCAAATTTAATAATTAAAATAAATCCTCTCCTTGCAAACGAGAAACCCATATTTTTATACTCCATCCTTTCTTGCTATGTGGTATCTGATTCCTGTAAAAAAAAAAAAAGAGAACCCGTGTAAATCAACATAAAATATAAAAAGTAGAAAGGGTATTCTTGACCTCTATCAAGAAACACCATTCTTCACTACCTGTGCATGATGCAATTAATGCACTGTAGCCCCAGGTTCGAAAAATGGCATTCGATGACAGCAAATTGGAGGGGTCAAAAAGTATCAAATCAACTTGGCGGGCTCAATCGCTTGATCAAGTTGCAATAATGAACATCTGAGTGACTACTTTTGAAAAACACCATTTCTGTTAAATCTTTGGTATCCTCAACGCCAATTAACATCTACAGTTTGTTTGAGATCTCCTGTTTGGATGAATGGACTGAGAATGCTGAGATCTCATATTGTTCATGATAGATGAGATCTACTGGTTCTCTTAAATGGATTGACCCATCAATCTTTAATCACATTTACTACTGCATCTTACACGTGTTTGGCGAATGGACTGAGATAGTGCCCCTCATAGTAGCATAGTAAGCACCAGTAAAGCCCTAAGTGGAACCACCTTCGTCATTTGAGTTTGGGTTCCTTGGCATTGTTGTTCCTCCTTTTTAGATATACCAACTTATCTCTGATTAATCAAACTCTAAAACAGTCGGGTACCACAACCTAAATAAAATCTGACTTGATCTTCTCTGATACAATGTCTCCATGTGTTTGATAAATGGATTCGGAGAAGGCGTGTAGTTTGTTTTACTCATTCACTTCTATTCTAAGCCCTGGAAAACGTGGAATGGTCTCTACAATTACCTCCAATTTTTTATTATGATGCAAAAGAGAATAATAGTTGAATATTTATTAATACCCTCACTTTCTAATAACTAGTTTCAAGAGTTGATGCCAAAGAATTAAAAGGATTTTTTGTTCTTTATTGGAAATGACCTTGTTTTAGGATGAATTTTAGAAGATCTGAGTAGTCTATTTGTTTGGAAGTAAAGGAATTTCTACTGTGGACCTTTGCCTGGGGGTGGGGGAGGAGAGTAGCAGGGTGGGGAGGGTATCTGGGTAGGGAGAGAGGGTTTTGAAGGCGGCTAAATGTGGAGAAACATAATTGGTTTTAGCGGTCCAGCATGAACAAAAAATGTTCATGGACTCGATAGCGCAAAAAAAAAAATCTAAATTCAGGATCCAAAATATGTTCTTTTGCCTTTTCTAAATGGTTTGTTGATAAATCAGTTGGTGTTTCTTTTTCTAATATCATGTTCTGTGACCATTGTCATTGCGCCTGAATTGCACTTGTTTTCTATTATATGAGCATCAAACACCTGAAAATGCAAAAAATATTTTCAGGAAAATATTCGCATTCGAGACTAGGATTTATGGAACTTTAATTATTCCTTTATATATGTGTGTTTTTGTGTATTTTATTTTTGCATATTGCTGATTAGTGCAATAAATGCAAACAGGAGCTTATAGGATTATATTGGTCTCTTCGAGCTGCTTTTGGGCCCCTTTTGGAGACTCTTCTTCTGCTTGATAGATTATTATTCCTTCAAGAGCAAGGGAGTTCAGTGGAAGCAATAATGTTACCCATCTTTGATCCTGTGTTATCCCCTAGGAATGTTGCAATAATTGCCAAAAGAACTTGATTTTTGAATAGTGGAACACTGCATGGAAAATGGTGGTAATCAGATCCCCCCCCCTGGCCCCGGCGCGAATATCTTCGCATTGCTGAGGCAATACAAATAGGAGGTTACAGGACTTTTATTGGTCTCTTCTAGTTGCTGTTGTGCATTGTTTCCAGCTAGGCAACTGTCTGTTATACTCCTAGGCAACTCAATTTATATATTCAATATTGGGCATTTCATATTTACCTTTTGGTTATCCTGGATCAGTTTAATTGATGCGTACTTGCAAGGCTAAAAGTGTTTTGAATGTATTCTCTTTTTTTTTTTTCAAAAAAAGAATACATTCAAAACACAAAAAAAAAAAAAAAAAAAAAAAAATCTTTTGGTTTGTAAATATTTTTGTTGGGTTTTGATGTTTTCCTTTTGATAGATCGGGTGCTTCTGTTGAGAGGGATTTCTTTTTTGGAGATCTGCTTGTTGGGTGTTTCATCTTTTTGGGGTGAGTTTCAGTTGGCTATCATGGGAGAGGGCAGTTTCTTAGGGTTCTTGCTTGCCTTGCATGCACCGAGCATCCGACCCAAGGGCCTTCATCGGCCGAAAACGTGGCCTCTCCTACTATGATCCTCGATGTTTGGCTTTGGCTCGAGTCTCTGGCAGGAGCGTGCTTTCTTGCAGCTCCATCTTTTCTGGTTCATGATTTAGAGTTTGCCTTTGTCCGTCTCTTTGGATTTTAGTTCTTCTCAGCCAGATTAGGCTTTCGTAAACGAAATGCCGCTTGCTCAGATCCGTAATTTGCATGTGTTCTTTTATTGGAGCAATTTTTTCTTTCGGTTTAATGAAATTAATTTTTTAATCTTTTTATTTTTAAAAATATATTAGTTAGTCTCTGACATTTTAAATCATTAATTATTTAGTTCATTATGTGAATTACGGGAATAAATAGTTGTTATTTTGAAATTGTAAGAATTAAATGGTTATGATTTTGAAATTCAAGTACTGAATAATTGTGATTTTGAAATTATAAAAATTTAACTGTTAGAAAAGATAGGGATTAGATACTTAATGGTATTCAAAGAAATAACGAGAAATTAAATAGTTAATTTAATTAAAATTAAATAGTTAGTTTTTCTAAATAATTTATCCTGCCTTGTAAGAATTAGCATAACACTTCCAAAGTCTGGACATTGTTATAGCAGCACATGATTACTATGAGTGTGTCTGTTTTTCTTGTGCATTTGGAAAAACAAAGGATGCTTTTAGTTTTGCTTTCTGAATTGCTTATTACGGCGTTAAAAATTGACGACTTGCATTCAGGCGATACCTGTGCCTGTGCAAATGATAGGTTGCCATCAGCCGTACTTTTTTCGAATGCAATAAATTTTTTATTTTTTAATTGAGATTCATTCTCTCCAAATTTTTTTTTATTTAGTCTTTATTTGTTTTACCGAATAGTTTTTAAAAATATTTTTTATATTTTTAACATTTTGATAAAATATTTTTTCAATAAAAAAAATTATTTAAAAAAAGATTTTTTTAAAGAAAAATTCATTTTTTATATTTAAAATTATTATTAAGACTTTTATATATAGATTTATTAATATATTTTATTTTTTAAATTAAAATCAAACAATAAAAAATAAGTTATCTTTCAACATTTTTCAAATAAAAGTATTTTTAACAAACAAACAAAAAGTTTAAAGTAATTCTCATACTCCTATCCTATCTCACTGTTTTGACAGTCAATTTTTGGGTTAATTTCCACACAGGCTTGATCACAAAATGTCTTTCTTCTTATTTTGCGTTTGTTGTTCTTACTCTCTTTTCTCCCCACCATCTCCCTTCTCTCTCTTTCTCCTCAGTAATTCCAAAATGAGAATTTACCTTCTAAGAAATAATTCTTTTTAACCTATAAACCAATTTCCCACTATATTATTATATATATATATATCAATTCAATAATAGCAAACAATTTGAAAGGATACTCGTGGTGTACTATATTATTATATTCATGGTCTTCTATATTTTATATTATATGATAGAGAAAGCTGTGAATTTCATTTCTAAAAATAAATTAAATCTTTTGGCCACCAAATTTGTCAAATTATTGGAATGACTTGAATAAAATTTACAAATAATTTTTTTATTAAAAAAATTAATTAGACTTAATTGGAAGCTTGAAATCTTGAATGGTGTTTGGGAGTTGTGTAATATGTAATTCTCAATAGCAATTTGAATTCTCAATCACTATGAGAAAAAATATAATTAATTTTTTATTCTTTATTTACAGGTAATTTGTTTGGAATTATTTATTTATAAGTAATTTTATATATTTTTAGTGAATTCAAGGAGTCATTATCAGCTCTCTGTAAAGAAAGAGACACATTTGTTGGGCTTGATTTTGTTAGATACCCATCTGTCTTTTGACCAAATCCAAGAATTTTAGTCACACAAGGATTTAATCTCTAATATATAAAGTTGGCATCTTTAGATGGTATTTTCAATTGGGCAACTAAGATTTATTTCAAAAAAAAATAAATAAATAAATAATGACTACTGAATTTTGTGGTGGTTGTTGAATAGTGGAATTGGAAACCCTAATTTGCATAAACTTTCTTTATCATTATCATTTGAGGTAAGCACTAAGCACATACATCAAATTATGGTTTCTGAGGTTCAATATTATTGGGACACGTGTTTAAATGTTTCAACAGGTGTTGTCGTTTTGACACCTGTGAGGTCTTGTTCCTTCTATTTTGGTGGTGACATCCTTGGAATCTCAAAAGATAAATAAGCCTTGCCTTTATTATCTTTGTTTTAGAGATAGTCCAAATGGATTATCTTCCATAGCTGTTTAGAATAATCCAACAGAATTACATCTGTTAATCAGTTAGCAAGGATGAGAACTTTCTATTCGTATCGATGGAAATTGACTATTTTGAAAAATATTCTTAGAATTATTATTTTTTAAATATGTCAGACATCTACGTATATGTAGAGTACACTCTTAAAATTAATAGACAAAAATGATTTGAAAATACTTTTATCATGAATTGACAAACAAATTAAAGTTTGTATTGATTAAAATCGAAAACATTATGACTTGCGATGCAGATTGTGACTAGATCTTCAAAATATTATTGGCATTTTGATTATATTGTCTATGATTGTAGCATTCAATTCAAAGAACTCTCATTTAGTTGTGTTTTTGTTAAGAAATCAACGGAATTAAAGAGCTCGTGATATTGCAAATGGCCAAAATCTATATGGCTGATAAAGTTGAGCGAGTCTCGTATTCACCACTTTACCTTCATAATGTAATGGAATATGATTTGAGTGATATGTAGAACCATTTTGTTAGTTGTGGTTAAATATGATTTTTTTATGTATTTTTAAATATTTAATATATTTTAATAAAAAATATTTATTTAATGTCAGTGTTCATTTAATTGAATTTTAAATAAAGATAGGGTTCATGACACTATATTACTATGAAAAAAATTATAATACAATTATAATTTTGAGATTCCTATTGCATTTAAGTAATATTTGTAAATATTTCTAATTAATATTCTTATCATTATTGGATAGCTATTGAAATTGATATATATTATATTCTTGTCTTTTCAAAGTAAATAGCCGATTTCATAGTTTAAAATATGTGAGATATCGAGAACTAATATGTAAGTATTTATTTTATAAATAAGTATATTGAATTAATTCGCTTGAGAATTTCATGTGGAAAATAATCTATATCTATGAATTACTCAAATGATGGTTGTATATGATCGTTTAACTTGAAATCAATAAGTCATATTTTATAGAGATTTCTATATTTTGATTCATTTTACACGTTACTTAGTTCATGGGTAATAAATGAGAATGAATTGAATATAGTAAAAACTTTATAAATGTATTTATGTGATTAAGATAAAATTCGTCACTCTAGGTTAATTTAAAAATGTTTCATTTATTCTCTGCTAATATTGATTATGAAATTCTTGAGCAAGATGGAATGATATTAGAAAATTAGATTTGAAATTTCATTCAATAGATCAATGTCTATTACAACAAGAACTAACATGATTTAACATAACAAATATGCTCCATGCATTAATTGTTAAATTGAAACATTAGTGATGAAATGATATTAATTACATTGAAAAACCATGCACTTAAAAATTAAGTCAAACCACTATTGACATTCGAAATATTTGGGTAGTCTTGACATGTTGCTAGATAATGTTCTTTACTTTCAAATTAATTAATTATATTTATCGTCAATATATTTGTAACATAATGAATTACACACATAAAGAATAGTATGAAAAATAAATAAGAAGTCAAATTAAGTCGAACTTGATTGCATATAAATTTTATGACATTAGAATATAATTGTAATTTGAAAAAAAATATGATTTTGACCTAAGTAAGTAGGGAGCTAATTGAATTTATCTTAAGATTTATATGACTTGTTTATTAAAACTTTGAGCCATAATTGTAATTTATTTATTTAATTAATTAAATAAATAAACATTATTATATTAAACCCTAGAGAATTAGTATATAAGGCTCTCTTATGAGAGTCTTGCCTCTCTAAGTGAGCGGCTAGAATCTCAGAAAATATTGAGAGCTAATAGTCAAAACTTTTTCTCGTTCTTAACTCTTATAATTGTTCTAAAAATTTTCTATTGATATTCTGTATATATATCATTAGAAATCGTACACTTGAACAAATTGTAATTTACAACAATCAATCGAGATGAAAGATCTCACATTTTGCTGTAAAGAAAATAAAATGTATTTATTTTCTCTATACTTTATGGCTTTATTAGTTTAAACGTGATCTTCGATAGAAAAATTTTTTATTTTCCATTTTTTTGCTACATTTAATCCGATTAAAATCCGGCCTAATACACATATTTTGTTTCTTTGTTGAAAAGATTGAAATAATTATTTGTAGAGTTTGATGGTGTAATACCCGGCTAGACCCTGGCATCGGAATTCCTACCTTCCGACGGAATCTCCGTTGGAATCCGGAATTCTCTAATGTCGGAGCCTTCTAGAAGGGTAAAATAAATGTGTTCTAAAATGTTTTTATGTTTTTATGGTTTTAATGAAAAAAGATATTGAGTTTTGAAAGATAATGTTTTGGAGGAGAAACCCAGGTTCGGCCGCCGAACCTCATGTTCGGCCGCCAAATATGGTAGAGTTGCGGAGGCACTTTTGGCCCCCGAAAGTGGTCTGGCCAGCCACCTATAAAAGGCTCCCTGTCCGAAAATGGGCGAGTTTTCTCTCTCCATTTCCGGGCAAGGTGAGTCTCCACCACCCCCTTGTTGATCTTGTGTTTCCTCCTCAAATCCTTTAAGATTTTTATGAGTTTTTACTATGTTTTGAAGATTTTAAGCTAAGATCAAAGTTTTGAAACTTGGAGACCCCCGGAGCTCGATTTCTCCCAATCTCCAAGTTTGGATCACATCTCCTCTCGATTTTCAAGAGGTAAGTGTAGATCCACGTCTCTTATGATGTTTTAAGTAAGTTTTGAGGGGTTTTAAGGGTGTTTAATGCATGTTTAGAGTAGATGTAAAATGTTAGGGTTTATGTTAGTTAAATGATAAATGTATGTTCTATGTGATGCTATGTTGAGGTTTGTTGGGTTGAGGCTAGTTTTATGCCCTTATATGCTTGAATAAGTGTTTATCCATGTTTTAGAATAGTTGAATGCATGTTGTGAGGTTTTGGGTGGCTGGATGTGAGAGGCAGAATCGGGTTCTGCCCTTTGGGAGAGCCCAGGTTCAGCCGCCAAAGCCAGTTTCGGCCGCCGAACCTGCCTGTGGAGGCAACTTTAGGCCGCCTAACCTCGCCTTCGAAAGTAAGACTTTCGGCTCTGGAGGGGAGTTTCGGCCGCTGAACCTGCCCCCGAAGGTTGGTGACTTTCGGCCGCCAAACCTTGCCCCCGAAAGTGCCTGACTTTCGGATCTGGAGGGACCTTCGGCCGCCGAACCTGCCGCTGAAAGTCCCCTGTCCAGCCTTCCTTTGCATGTTTTCTATGATTGTTTTATGATGTTTTAGGGGATTTTTGGGAAGATGTTTAGAGTCATATTAGAGTTTGTTTGGTCCCTCATTTGAGTCCACCTGTGTAGGATCAGACCCGAGGAACCAAGGAGGCTAGCAGTGTTAGCTGTTTCAGAGTCAGCCAGAGGTGAGTAGAACACAACTCCTTTTATTTCAAAGTAATTAAACTTTTAAGCATGTTCATGCATCATGAATGCCATGTATGTAATAGGTTGTATTGCATTAGAATTTATGAATATGACGCATTGCATAATATGATGTTGATGTGGATGGATGTTGGATGACCCATTGGCCCTTGTTATGATATGATATGATATGGTATGAAAGTCCAGGTCGAGGCCCATTCTACGCCCCTGGCACATATGGATATGTTATGTTATGATATGTTAAGCGAAAGTCCTGAGGAGCTCCCGTTGTGGGCCTGTAATACCCGGTTAGAGTCCGGCGTCGGAAGTCCTATAGTCCGGTGGAATTTCTGATGTCGGAATCCTCTGGAAGGGTACGGATTATGTTTTCCTATGTTTTGAAAGCGTTTTCATGTTTTAAAGTGTGTAAAGAAGTAAGGTTTTGCAAGAAAAGCACCAAGGCAGAAAAGCCAAGGTTCGGCCGTCGAAGGTGACTTTCGGCCGCCGAACGTGCATGGCATTCGGGTTCTCATTCGGCCGCCGTAGTTGGTCTGGCCAGCCAACTATAAAAGGCCCTAGATCGGTCAAATGGATAAGATTTTCTTTCCATTTGCACGAGCTGAGGTGAGACTTGATCTTCCTTGAGGGATTTATGTGTTTTCTCAAATCTTTCATAGTTTTGATGGATTTTCATGTGGTTTTGAAGTTTTTGAGACATAGAGTAAGGTTGGAAGCTTGGAGAGTTTGAGAGAGGATTTCTCCATATCTCCACATAGGGATCGTTCAATCTCTTATTTGGAAGAGGTAAGTGAAGATCCTGAACTTCCTTTCTTGATTTTGAAGGTTTTATGGGAGTTGTATGGGTAGTTATGCATGTTTAGGTTAAGGGAGGTTTTTGAGGACTTTGGTGTATCAGCATGGTTAAGTGTTGTTTGCTATGTTTGTTGGAGGTTTCGACCTCTTTATGCATGTTATATGGTATATGCTAGTTGGGAGTAGTTGCGATGCATGTTGGATAGGTTTTGGGTGAAGTTTGCATGAAACAGAGCAAGTTTCTGCCCAACGGGCAAAACTAGGTTCGGCCGCCGAAGGAAGGTTCGGCCGCCGAACCCCTTGTGGAGGCAGTTTCGGCTGCCAAAGCTTGCCCTTGAACATTTGGACTTTCATCTCTGGAGGCAAGGTTCGGCCGCCGAAGGTTGAGTTTCGTCTCTGGACGAGACTTTCGGCTGCCGAAGGTGCCGCCGAACATGCATGAGTTTCGTCTCTGGAGGGGAGTTTCGGCAGCCGAACCTGCCGCCGAAAGTGCCCTGTCCAGTTTTCTTTTGCATGTTTTATGTGATTGCTCTAGGATGCTTTAGAGGGTTTTTGGGGAGTTTCTTAGAGATGTTCTTGAGTTAGTTTGGTCCCTCATTTCAGTCCACCTGTGTAGGAACGGACCAGAGGAACCAAGGAGTTCAGCAGTGAGCACTGCTTCAGAACCTGCAGAGTCAGCCAGAGGTGAGTGGAACTGAACTAAATCTTTTAATATGAGAACTCAAACATTTTTAGCATGTTTCATGCATCATTTATGCCATGTTTATAGTATTGCATTAGTGAGCACGAAGATGTTGCATTAATCAGTGCATGTACAGATCGGGCGTAGCTTGGATTCATTAGCCCCCCGAAATGAAGACCTGAGGAGCCCTGAAAGGGCCGGGCACACGGTACCATAGGGTGCTGAATGAAGACCTGAGGAGCTCCTTCGCGGGCCGGGCAATGTGGGGGAATTTTGAATCAGTCCGTCTGAGATTATGTGATGTACTTGTGTTGTGATGCATTCCATGAGATCATGTTTTATAACATGTTTTAGATGTACTACTCACTGGGCTAGTATAGCTCACCCTCTCCCTTAACCCCAGTCTTGCAGGTTTAGAGTCCAGAGGTGTCAGCAGGGTACAAATGAAGAGAAGGGTTATGTAATAGTTAGTATGGACATGTATATGTAAGAGTATTGAGTTAGCAGAGTTGTAATCCTTTTGTATACATGATCTTTTATGTACATGTTTTATGTTATATGTATGAAAACCCAGGCTTAACAGGATATGAGTTAGCCCATCTAGAGCAAAGACGAGAGCTCTAGCAGGGGTTTACAGTGTAAAGATAGTAAGCCTTGGAACAGAGAAAAGTTTTAAGTTTTACAGAAAATGTATGATCATGTATGGGATTTCACAGGTACACAGAGTTCATAGCAGGCTTGCTACGGGTCCCGGCGGCCTTAAGCCGATCTGGATCCTAGCGCCGGTAGCAGTTCGGTTTCCGGGCTGTTACAGGGCCGGGCACATTAGATTATGTAGAGGGCCATTGGTGACAAGTGCATCCTTGATGTGATTTGTTTGTGATGTGATGCATTTCATGAAAGCATATGTTCAATAAACTGTTTTTACTATTCTGCTCATTGGGCTTTGGTAGCTCACCCCTTTCCCCTAACCCCCAGGTTGCAGGGCCAGAGATAGCTCAGGAAGTCATCAAGGGTAAAGGCTACGTATATGTAATAGAGTAGTAGTGGACATGAAATGAAATGACATGTAATGTAATGTAATGTAAGATATTATAAGTAATGTAATGAGGATTAGCATTGTGCTTGGCCCTAATGTATGGTTAATCCCTGTTGTACATGATCTGTATGTAAATGTTTTAATGATGACATATGTTGAACCAAGCTTGATGTATGTAATATTGACCCAACTAGAGCATTTGATAAGGGCTCTAGTATGGGGTTTGTATGTATAAAGTTATGGTGCATGCACAGGTCAAGCTTGGTATATGGAAAGTTTAAAGTTTTTATGAAAATGTATGATCATGTATGGGATTTTATCAGGTACACAGGATGTATGTTAGGCTTGCTACGGGTTCCGGCAACCTTAAGTCGATCTGAATCCTAGCTCCGGTAGCGGTCCGATTTTCGGATCGTTACAGAGTGGTATCAGAGCCCTAGGTTCATATGGTCGGACCTAGAGTGTCGGGCTCATAGATATTATAGATGGGCAAGCACAATAGGAAAAATCATATCCACTAGGATAGGATGTGGAGTCCTGTCTTGATGATGAGGTGAAATGCCATGACTATATGCATGTGCATTAATGATATGCTATGAATGTGACGTGGGTTCATGTGTTCCCACATGAACCATATGATGTTAATGTTTATGTGTTTTATGTCGTTTTTCAGAAATAGAATGCGAGGCACTCATCGATCTGTACGATTGACTGGAGTCCCACCTGAGAATGAGGGCATGGATGCCCGTCCCCCTGCATTGCCAAGGGCAATGTCTTGCAGATCAAGTAGAGAGGGAATGTCAAGGGACCCTAGAAGGTCTTTTGATGTAAGCAGGAGGGGAACAATTCAGGGTGGAATGTCAGATGATGTGAGGGGATCAGAGGAGGATGAACAGAGAAGAGATGGTAGCTTGGGCATGAGCATGTCAGAAGAGGGCATGGAAGAGTCTCAAGGAGGCGCTCAGGCCTCGGGGTTTGGTTACCCACCCCAGTACCAACCCTTTCCACAGGGCCCAGGGTATCCGATGGGGGGGTACATCGGATTACTCCAGCTTTAACCCATATCCCTCATTCATGCCTTACCCTCTGTAATATCCGGCTAGACTCCGGTATCGGAATTCCTACCGTCCGGTGGAATCTCGGATGTCGAAAACCTCTAGAAGGGTGAAACCATGTTCTCATAAAATGTTTTAATGTATTTTATGGTTTTAATCAAGTAAGAAAATGAGTTTTTGCGTGAAAATAACCTTGGAGAAAAACTCAGGTTCGGCCGTCGAACCTCAAGTTCGGCTGCCGAACATGCATACCCTTCGGGAGTGCTTTAGGCCCCCGAAAGCATAAGTGAGGGAAGTCCAGGTTCGGCCGCCGAACATGGCATGCATGCAGAGGCACGTTCGGCCCCCGAATGTGGCCTGGCCAGCCACCTATAAAGGGGTCCCTTAGCCGAAATGGATGAGCTTTTCTCCCCATTTTCGGCCAAGGTGAGCTCTCCGCCGTCCCTTGCCGATTTTGAGTTTCTTCCTTCCATTCTTCATGATTTTTTATGAGTTTGCAACCTTGTTTTGAAGATTTTTGAGCATAAAGCAAGTTTTGAAGCTTGGAAGACACAGGAGCTCTCTCCCACCGTTCTCCAAGTTTAGGTCGTCTCTCTCTCTATCTTCAAGAGGTAAGAGCCGATCTTAAGCTCGTTTTATGTTTTTAAACAAGTTTTAAGTTGATTCTTAGGGAAGGATGCATGTGTTAGAGTTTATGCATGTTGATAGGGTTTTTTGTGAGTTTATGACAATGTAGGTTGTTGAGTTGCTTTTGATGTGTTGTAGTTGGGGTTTAGGATAGTTTGTAGCCCCTAGGAGCTTATGTATGTGTTTATGCATGTTTTTGTTGAGTGGTATTGTAACAGCCCGGAAACCGGTACCTCTCTGTAACGGCTCCCAACTGCTCGGCACTAGGATCCAGATCGGCTTAAGGCCGCCGGGACCCGTAGTAAGCCTCTAAACATCCTGAACTCTAGGTATAATCCCATACATGATCAAACTTTTATTGAAAACTTAAGCTTTGATCTCATAAAAACCTTTAAACTTGTCTTCCTTGCCTCTGCTTGACCTATACATGAAAACATAGAACCTCATACTAGATGGGTCATCAAGCTTGCTTTAAAATATATCCGCTTTGGGTCAAGGGATTGGAACCCTTTCTTCCCTCACGGGCCATTCAAAACTCATAACATTTAAAACATTTTCTCCAGATCATGCATAACAAAAAGGGATTAACCAACACTCTAGGCAAAGCACAATTCTACACATCTCATGCTACAACACATGACATATCTATACTTTTCTTAACTTGGCTCTATCTCTTTATACATTACTCTTTCTACTCATCATATTCTTTATATACATAAGGATCATACATCAAGTCCATCTATCATGTCCATATATCATCATTATCATCATTATCATCATTATCATCATGTCCACCACTAAGCTAAACAAACATACAAAACATACATAGCATTACATAACATATCATCTCTTTAACAACTTCTTACATAACTATCACTATCTCCATAAACATATACATACAAGCATCTCTTATACATAAACAAAACACAACTAAGCTATTACAACCAAACATGGCAACCCATGCTTGAACCTCTTCTATCTCCAAAGCTTACTCTGACTGAACTCTGGCTTACTTACTCTGGCCCTGCAAAACTGGGGTTAGGGGAAAGGGGTGAGCTACAAGAGCCCAGTGAGTAGAAACAGAGAAAACATATAATTTTATTATTATATTCTTGTTATTATTTAGTTTCTCCATTTTTATGTTTATTATTATTTATTTTAAAGACATTTTATTTTATTCTTTATTTTTCTTTTCATGCTTTCATGAAGTGCAACACATCACAACTATAGCACAACAAACATCTCACTCCCGCTTGAGTTCACGCTAGCAAATCTCTTCCTCTCGCGGGTGTTTTTAGAGGGTTCACGAAACGTCCTTCCCCTCAGGGTTAGACATGACCCCAACATTCCCTCTGTCAAAACTTGGCCCCGAAGGAGCTCTCATGGGGCTTTCCTACATGTACTCGCCCGATTGACAAAGACTCAATGACAGACTTGCGGGCTATTGAGGTCGCCTTGGTCCACCCATCTCATCATCACATAAACAATAAAATGCAATGCGTCACCTTCGTGAAACTAATGCATTCATCCTATCACATATAACATGGTGCATGGGCATGGTGAAGCTAATGCAATCATCCTATTACATAACATGATGTATGAGTATGCTTTAGACATTTGATTTTCTTAAAATAAAAGATTAGGTTAGTTCTACTCACCTGAAGCCACTGCTCAACAAACTCAGGGTCAACTAGCACTGAAGCTAGACACCTCTCCTCAGGTCCAATCCTACACAGATGGACTCACATGAGGTACTAAACACATTCTAACAACTCATAAGCATCTACCCAAAAACCCCTCTAAACATCACTGAAACATGCATAGAAAACAGCCATGAAAAGGCTGGACAGGCACTTTCGGCGGCACCTTCGGCGGCCGAAAGTCTCCTCCAGAGACGAAACTCGGGTAGGTTCGGCGGCACCTTCGGCGGCCGAACCCTCTCTCCAGAAACGAAAGTCAGGCACTTTCGGCGGCCGAACATTGCCTTCGGCGGCCGAAAGTCTGCTTTCAAGCCAAAACTCAACTTTCGGGGGTAAGGTTAGGCGGCCAAACCATGCATCCATAGGCATGTTCGGCGGCCGAAACCACCTTCGGCGGCCGAACCTGAGTTCATCCAGAACTCAGCCTTCGTGCATACCAGCCTCCCAAACCTCACAAAACAACCCCAAACCTCACATACTCTCTCCCAAGCATGCATACACACTCCCACAAGCAAAGAGAGCAAAGAAACTAGCTTAAACTCCTCAACACAACATCACATAACATACATTGGGCATAAAACCCACAAAAACCTTAACATGCATATCTACCCATACTCAAACATTAAAACCTCTTAAAACTTACTTAAAACTTCATTAAACTCAAAGGAAAGCCAAGATCTACACTTACCTCTTGAAGATCGAGGGTTGTGTGATCTCTAACTCGGAGGTGTGGAGAATCCAAGCTCCAAAAGCTCCAAGTTCCCAAAACTTCGATCCAAGCTTTAAAACTCTTCAAAACAACCATAAAACTCATGAAAACATGAAGGAGATGAAGAAAAACATGAAAATGACTTAAGAAGGACATGAACACACCTGAGCACGAGAATGGGGAGAAAACTCGCCCATTTCCGATCTGAGGGCCTTTTATAGGTGGCCTGGTCGAAGACCTTCGGCGGCCTAACGTGCCCCCTAACCTCATGCATGTTCGGTGGCCGAACTTCACTTTCGGCGGCCGAACCTTGGCTTGTTCAAACAAGACTTTCGGAGGCCAAAAGCGCTCCCGAAGCCTTTCCATGTTCGGCGGCCGAACTTCACTTTCGGCGGCCGAACCTGACAAATGCCTCCTTGGTCTTTTCTTTTCAAAACTCAATTCCTTTTCTCTTAAAACCATAAACCCTTAAAAACATTTTAGAAAACCTTTTAGAAAACCCTTGCCATACCCCTAAAAAGGATCCGACACCCGAGATTCCACCGGACGGTAGGAATTTCGATGTCTGAACGAGCGGGGTCTTACAGGTATGCATGATTGAATGTTTGGGAGGCGTTTGTGCATATGAGAGCCAATTTTCTGCCCTTTCGGGAGAAACCAGGTTCGGCAGCCGAAGGAAATTTCGGCCGCTGAACATGCCTGGGAGGCAAGCCTTTCGGCTGCCGAAGCCTGCCCCCGAAAATGGACTTTCGTCTCTGGAGGGCACTTTCGGCCGCCGAAGGTGCGGCCGAACCTGCCTGACTTTTGGCTCTGGAGGGACTTTCGGTCGCCAAACCTGCCGCCGAAAATGCCCTGTTCAGCCTTCCTTTGCATGTTTTGCATGATTGTTTTGAGGTGTTTTAGGGGGTTTTTGGGGGATGTTTTTAGAGTCATGTTCTATTATGTTTGGTCCCTCATTTGAGTCCACCTGTGTAAGTTCGGACCCGAGGAACCGAGGACCCCAGCAGTGAGTCAGCTGCTCCAGGTTATTTTCAGAGCTAGCCAGAGGTGAGTAGAATAAACCTTTATGTTTTAAAGCAAATAAATTATAAAGTTTGAGCATGTTCATGCATCATGAATGCCATGTGATATACTAGGTTGTTTGCATTAGAATTCACGAATATGCTGCATTGCATAATTCTATGATGGATGTGGATGGATGTTGGATGATCCTTAGTCCTCGATATGATGCGATGTGATATGATACGGTATGGTATGGTATGGAAGTCTGGTTGACCCATTCTACGTCCCGGCACTATGTAAGAGAAAGACCGGTTGACCCATTCTACGTCCCGACATCTTGGAATGTTATGTTATGTTATGTTTAAGAGAAAGACCGGTTGACCCATTCTATGTCCCGGCACTTTGGAATGTAGAGGACTATAGGTGACAACACCATCCTTGATGTGATTTGTTTGTGATGTGTTGCATTCCATGAAAGCATGAAAATTTAATATATGATTTAAATGTATTACTATTCTGCTCACTGGGCTCTAGTAGCTCACCCCTTTCCCTAATCTCTCAGGTTTGCAGGTACGGGATAGACCAGGAGGTCAGCTAGAGTAAAGTCTTGTTTATGTAATAGCTAGTGGTGGACATGACGGATATTGAAATGTATTGTATTGAATAGTTATGTAATAAAATGATGTTATTGAGGATTAGAATGTGCTTGACCCTAGTTTGTATGGTTATCCCTTTTGATACATGATCTCTCCAAAGTAATGATTTATGAATGTTTTATGTAAACCAAACTTAATGTATGAATGTTACCCCATTGGAGCATTGATGAGGATTCCAATGTGGGGTTAATGATTATAGTTATGTTTTATGCATGCACAGGTTGAGTTTGGTAATTGAATGAGAAAAGTTCAAAATTTTTATGTATATGTTGATCATGTATGGGATTAAACAGGTTTACAGGTTGTATGTCAGGCTTGCTACGGGTCCCGGCGGCCTTAAGCCGATCTGGATCCTAGCGCCGGTAGCGGTCCGATTTTCGGGTCGTTACAGAGTGGTATCAGAGCCCTAGGTTCATATGGTCGGACCTATAGTGTGTTGGGCTTATAGATGTCATAGAAGGTCAAGCACAATAGGAAAGGTCATGTCCACTAGGATAGGATGTGGAGTCCTGTCTTGTATGATGATGTGAAATGCCATGATTATATACATGTGCATTAATGCTATGATTTGAATGATATGTATGTGATGCGGGTTCATGTGTGCTCACATGAACCATATGATGCTAATGTTTTTGTGATGTGTACTGTTTTTCAGAAAACAGGATGAGAGGAACTCGTCGATCTGCACAATTGACTGGAGTGCCACCCGAGGATGAGGGCATGAGCGCCCGTCCTCCTGCATTGCCTAGGGCAATGTCTAGTAGGGCTAGCAGAGAAAGAGCAGCAAGAGACCCTAGAAGGTCTTTGGATCTGGGTAGAAGCAGATCAGTGAGGGGAACAGTTCAGGGAGGAATGTCAGTTGATTTGGGGGATGAGATGGATGTGGACCAGAGGAGGGATGGCAGTTTAGGAGTGAGCATGTCGGAAGAGGGAATGGGAGAGTCCCAAGGAGGCACCCAGGCCTCGGGATTTGTTCAGCCACCTCACTACCCACTCTTTTCACAAAATCCCGGGTATTCGATGGGAGGTACATCGGATTACCCCATCTTTAATCCTTACCCTTCTCACATGCCATACCCATCTTACTACCCACCATACCCACAGTACCCCATGTACCCACCTCCACCTTACTATCCAGGTACAGCAAACCCTACCCCAGGGGATGCTGCACCTCCTCCTCCACCAACAGCACCAGCTGTCCCAGAAACCCCAGTACCTAAACCTAGCTCATCTGGAGGGAGCAAGGTCAAGATGACCGACTACATGAAGCTTGGTGCCCCTCAGTATGAAAAAGGGGATGACCCGTTTGTGTATCTTGAGAGGGTCAAGGTGATTACTGATGAGATAGGAGCTGATGACAGCAGAGCCATTCAGATGGCTGGGTTCACACTCAAATGCAAAAAGGCCCGTGAGTGGTTTAAGAATTATGTGAACCCGAGGGTGGATAGTATGTCTTGGGAAGAATTTGCTAATGAGTTTGCAGGATGGGCTTTCCCTGATAGCTCAAGGGAATTGAAAATGATAGAGTTTGAACAGTTGAGACAGACTGATGATATGAGTGTAGATGAGTTCACAGACAGATTCTTGGAGCTGTTGCCGTTTGCAGGGCAAAATCTTGACTCAGACCAGAAGAAGTCAAGGAGGTATATCATGAAGCTTCATTCCAGGTATTCCTCCTTGATTCAATCAGCAGATAGGGAGAACTTCCATGGCATAGTGGATATGGCCCGGAAAATGGAGGCCAGTGCCATCATTCAGGGGACAGTTAAACAGTCAGTGGCACAGTCTTCTGGTTCCAAGACCCCGGGTGGGGGAAGGCTAGATCCCTCATCCTTGAGTGCGGCAGCTTCAGGCAGCAGAAAGTGGGGTAACACCACTAGGAAGCCCAAGAAGAATAAGTTCTGGAACAAGATCAAGTCCAGTCTGGGATTAGGGAGTGGCTCAAGCTCTGGTGCGGATAATGCAGTATGTGCAAGGTGTGGTAAGCCACACAAGGGAGTTTGCCGGGCTGGGACAGCAGCCTGTTTCAGATGCGGGCAAGAGGGACACATGGCTCGGGAGTGTCCTAGGACAGTACCTATGGCTCAGTCCCAGCAGACAGCTTCAGGTAGTGTAGCGCAGCCAGCAGCTCCAGCCACGACTCAGGCCAATGGCAGAGGCAGAGGGAGAGGGTCAGCCTCTTCTTCAGCGGGTTTCAGAGGTGAAGGTCCATCAGCTCCAGCACGGATCTTCACGATGACTCAGCAGGAGGCAGATGCATCTAACACAGTGGTGTCAGGTAATCTTGTCATTAGTTGTTCAGATGTATATGCCTTGATGGACCCTGGTGCATCTCATTCTTTTATTGCTCCGAGAGCCGTCGAGAGGTTGGGTCTGATGATCTCTGGGTTAGAGTGTCCTCTCTGGGTCAGTGGACCCAAGTGTGATCCATCAGTGGCAGAGTCAGTCTGCCGTGCAGTCCAGTTTTTGTTGAGGGGAGATGCCTTTCTGCCGACCTTGTGGTTCTAGACTTGACAGATTTTGACGTCATTCTAGGGATGGATTGGTTATCTACCCATGGTGCTACCTTGGACTGTAGGGACAAGGTAGTCAGGTTCAGAGGTCAGGATGGGTCAGAGGTTGTCTTCAGGGGAGACAAGAGGGGTGCACCTAGAGGTCTGATATCAGCTCTTCAGGCTCGTAGGTTGCTTAGGAAGGGATGTCAGGGGTATTTGGCTCATGTGAGAGAGCTTAGTAGTCAGGTTAGAGAGCCCACCTCGGTGCCAGTGGTCAGAGAGTTCTTAGATGTCTTCCCAGATGAGCTGCCAGGTTTACCACCTGCTAGGGAGATAGAGTTCAAGATAGAATTGATGCCTGGAACCAGACCGATCTCTATCCCTCCCGACAGGATGGCTCCAGCTGAGTTGAAAGAATTGAAAGAGCAGTTGCAAGAGCTGGTAGACAAGGGTTTCATCCGACCGAATACCTCACCTTGGGGTGCTCCAGTGCTATTTGTGAGGAAGAAGGATGGATCCCTTAGACTTTGTATCGACTACAGGCAGTTGAACAAAGTCACTACCAAGAATAAGTACCCATTGCCAAGGATCGACGATCTATTCGACCAGCTAGCAGGAGCGGGTTGTTTCTCCAAAATAGATCTGAGATCTGGGTACCATCAGCTGAGGATAAGAGAGGAAGACGTGCCAAAGACGGCATTCAGAACCAGATATGGGCATTTTGAGTTCCTTGTGATGCCGTTTGGGTTAACCAACGCCCCTGCAGCATTCATGGATCTCATGAACAGAGTGTTTAGCCAGTACCTGAATCACTTTGTTATTGTCTTCATAGATGATATCTTAGTGTATTCCAGGAATGCAGAGGAGCATGCCCATCATCTGAGGTTGGTTCTGCAGACCTTGAGGGAACATGGCTTGTATGCCAAGTTCTCCAAGTGTGAGTTCTGGCTGAGGAGCATCTCATTCTTGGGGCATGTTGTATCGGAAAATGGAATAGAGGTGGACCCCATGAAGGTAGAAGTTGTGGCTAACTGGCCTAGACCCACTTCAATGACAGAGATCAGGAGTTTCTTGGGTTTGGCAGGTTACTACAGGAGATTTGTCCAGGATTTCTCCAAGATTGCAGCTCCTCTGACTAGGTTAACCAGGAAGAATCAGAA